>NC_054082.1:55744956-55977456 GCF_017562075.2 Anopheles merus
CACGCTTCGCTCGATGGATGTGGCGATCGGTTTGCTACGATCGTTTATGCCAAACTGCACGCGAAACAGCCCCCGATCTGGTTTGGTTGTACAATGGGCTGCCGTTATGACGTATCGATCCGAAAGCAAGGAACCACCGCAACAAAACTTATTGTCGTAGTACAGGGCAGCCATCCAAGAGAAGCTATTGTCCTCCACAGGTATGCCACCCACTATTCGTTCGTTTATTGGTTCCACCGAACCACACTCTGTAGTGGAAAGAGCATTGAGATGTTTGTAAGATTTTCTTTTGGTTTTCATTTATAATTCTGATTCAAACCTAATTTAAACATGGCGTAGCTACGTGAATAAGATTTACTTTTTTATAATTATATGCATATTCTAATTGCACCAATTCTAAATAATTTGTTTTATTACACATATTTTTTGTGAAATTGAGAGAGATAGTAAACAATGGAAACAATAAACTACTCGTACTCACTGCATGGAGTGCAATTTTGTGACGGTCCCGAGGAATCACTGGCAAAAACAGGAGCACCGATGACACCCGTAATCCAGTCGATAATTGGTCGAGCACGATTTATCTCGAAGTATTCCGGGCGCACAGTGACGAAGTTGACGAAGCGCTCCTCCTCTATCTCGTACTCGTTCGACACATAATCTTCCGGTAGCGTTGGGGCCGTTCTATCCTCATAACGGTGTCTATTCCAATTTCTTAAGCCACATATCACTTTGATGGAAAGTAAAACAACGACTAAACACATCAATCGTTCATTCATAGTTAAATTTGATACGGAAATTAAGCACTATGGTAGACTTTTACAGCAGGTATAGCGTGTTAAAGAGTAGCTTTAATTTTGGAATATCATTTGCTCATCAAATTAACGTTAAATATACTTTAAACAACACAGTCAATCACAGTACCGTCAGATTCGTTTGCACAAGAGCAGCGAAAATTGACGAAACAGTCGCTCAGATCTCGAGATCAAGCGATCACTAATATTCGGTGTCATATTCCGAGCTCGTATACGCCATACAGCCCATGGACGATGATCCATCCCGTCTTCGCCACCTAACGGGATCAAGATGAGCGAATATATTCAAAAATCTGACGTCGATGATTTCGACCCAAGCGCTTCGAAATGGGTTATTCTATTGACCAGTCTTCAGCATCTCTTTCTTTCTCATTTAGACTGGACGCTATCTATTTGCCGTTTACGGTGTTTGTGACTTTCACTACCGATGAGAGACACTGAAGCCCGCATGTCGATTCGAACGTTGAGCGTTTCATGGCGCTTGAGCACTGCTTGGGAGGAGAGACAGGTTTTGCACATTGATGACGAATGAAGAGAAAGCGAAACAAGAGCATTCACTGCAGCTCGGGTTTAACACGTGCAGAAGTATATGTCGCATAATAACGAGACTCGTCGAGGGGAAGTCTTTTTTTAAATGATAAAACGATTAGATAATCATTAATACATTATGGATAACTACACTTATAAATCAAATAATAAAATGAAAGTTGAATAATTCCAATGTTGTTATTTGATTCATATCAGTAGCACAATTATAATACTCTAGCTTACTTAAGCTTAGTTCCATAGCTTCAATTTTGTTGTTTCCTATCATAAGTATAACTCAATACTGCGGGGAAAAAAACAATACATAAAACATAAATCCATTTTTATATGCTTATTAGTTAACAAAAAAAAATCGTCAGAAAATAAATTGAAAAAATATGAATATTTCTTACAAATAGAACAATTTTAAAAATTATGCTCTTTTCGGCGTAAATGCATAAAACAGTGTTTAAATACCGGTGACATTTTATGGTGATAGTTTTTTCTTTGTACAAAATACACAATTGGGTGCAAAATAGAACATTTCTTCGAATTCCAAGCGTCCGATGAGCAAAACATGTGATAACATTTCTTTTTTATTATTAACTTTATCCTATCCTAGAGATCCTCCTTTCATCATTGCAATCGTATGACGGTGTTAATTTATGAGATCATGAAGAGTTCATCACATGAGATGATTTAATTTATTAAGTTGTTTTTTATGTTACTTTCAACAACAAACAAACGAAAACTAAACATACACAATAAATTAGTTTAATAAAATGGGTACATAGTTTCTACTTCCTAACCTAATACCTAATTCCTAATTGTACAATCTTTCCCCGAGTTACGCGACACTCTAGTTACGTGAATTTTTATTTTTGAAAGTTTAGATGTCAAATCAGTACAATTTTCTCCATCAATTGTCAAATGAAAAATAATTTGAAATTTTTTCCAAAAATTCCAAAAATCACTAAAAAGACAGAAATAACCGAACTTTCTACACCAATTGCAGCAAATAATTAATAAATTACATTAATGAACTAAATTCAATAAAAAATGATGATTAATCAAGTATATTTTGGCTGTAAACCTGATATACGCGAAAATCCAAGTTACTCTGGGAAAGACTGTACCTAATTTTGTACAATAAGTAAATTAGAAAAGCAGTACACTATTTTTTTTTAATATTGAAACTATCTCATCATTTAAGACTTTTTTTTTAATGTAGAACATAGAACATTACTTTACATTGGTTTATAAAAACCATTACATTGGTTTATAAAACTGCGGTCCGCGGCCTTCGAGTGCCTTTAATGCGGGTTGCAATGACTTTGCTAAGATTTTAAAAAATGTTTCTTATTACTTTTTAGGATCAAAATTTAATGTTGGCTAAAAAAACTAAGATCAAACATCAATAAAAACAAAGTTAGGATTAGCAAGTGTTTTCTCATTGATTCGATATTGAAACGTACACATCGATTTTTAGATAATGTAACGATTAAATGTCCTCTACAACAGTATTTGTGATGCGGTCTGTGAACTGAAAAGTTTGAAAACCCTTACTATAGTATGTTGATGTTGCATATTTTAAGTTAGCCGTAATATTCCTGAAAAGCTGTGCGAAATAAAAATAGCACCAGTTGAATTTTTGATATCTTTTTAACTGTAACGTATTACACAATGGGCATTCTAGGAATGAATCACACATTGATTGATATTGGTTTCTATAATTGTATATTGATTTGAATATACCATTTGATTTGAATTTGATATGTTTACTGGAAAAAATGTACACTTTTGTGTATCTCGCATTTTTCTTCAATCCTCATTTTACTTGTGCTGTCAAAAATTCAGACTTATGATTTAATCTCAAACGCATTAAAAAAATCTAAAATGAAAAAAATGCATTCAAACCTGTTTGGAGCGCGCGCCTCTGCTATAATAAATTGTTCACCTGCACTACCGCACAAACCAAAAAGCGCCCTATACTTGGTGTTGCGGCGTGTTCGGAATTTTATATTAAAAAAAACCGTACTATTTTGCACGTATTTCACATTTTGTAACAACATATTTAGAAACCGCAACATATTTTTTGTATCCGCCGAAAGTCTAAGCGTTATTGACAAAATCAAATGAACAACAAATTAACTAACCGGCTTCGAAGCGGTGCTGAGTGCAGTTGAAAGTGTGAAACATTAAACTAAGATCAATCAATTGACAATATTGATTGGATTCATATTTTGATTTTTTAATATTTAGTTTTATTAATAAATGTCGATCGAGTTAAAATAGTGGTCTAAAGCATTATTTTCTTTTCCTTTTTAAATAAAGAATTGTTTATGATTGTTTAAGGGCGCTATGCGCACTTGGAAAATTGATGATATTTTTTTTATTTAACAATTGTATCAGTTTTCGGCAGTGTGTCTGTTTTCGGAAGGGTAACTAAAAACGAGAAATTATGCAAAAAACACAACCATTGTCTGAAAATATAACTTTGGAATAAAAATATGCTTATTTTTTATTCATATACAAAGTTTTACAACATTTCCTTGGGTATTTGCAAAAATATCAAATAAATTGTAACATTAACATTTTTCGGCAGATTTGCTGTCAGCCAATAGTTCAGCAGGATTTATGTTTACGAGAACCAGAACAGTAAAAATGTGGGTTTTATGAAAGATTGTACGATTGCATAATTTATTTTGACTTGTTTGGAATTTAAAAATCACGAAAAACAAGTTATTTTTCACTGCCGAAAATAGGTACACGGTAAATGTTGATTTTTGATAGTTCAATGCTGTGGGTGAGAGAGAGAGAGAGAGAGAGAGAGAGAGAGAGAGAGAGAGAGAGAGAGAGAGAGAGAGAGAGAGAGAGAGAGCATATTGTAAATAAAATCACTTAATGGTCTGTAATGATTATCTCCAAAATATTCAATAACTTCGAATACACTTGAAAAAACATGCAAAACAAATACGATGTAATATCTTCTTTTCTGAGTTTTTAAGGTTTATTTATTGCATCAGCTTCTCAATACATACTAGCGAAAATCATCTCCTCCCATCCCCTCAGGTCCTCATACATTTTCCTGTATGACGTTCATCAGAAGTTTCGCACGCGGCCCGCAACTGGTCGGCTTGGGTAGGTGGGTTTGTTTTAGGCGGGTCCGAGGCTCTTTTTTTAGCATAATGCGGACTGTGCAAATCAACATCAATCAACAAATCTGGTCAGCTACTGTTGTTGCACAGCTACAAAGAAACCTTGTTTTATGCAGTATGGTCGTTGGTCGTATGGTTTAAGATCTAAGATGTCTTTATTTGTTAGTAATATTTATTCTTTTATCCGAACAGATGTGTTCGTATTGGTGTTTATCTTACACGCCTTGGTTTATGTGTGTAATGAAGTCGTACAAGAGAAATGTCGCATTGATTTGATGATCGATACTTAATCCGTTCGTATATTGTTTATTATTATATTATGCCTGAGAAGGAACGCTCTTTTGCATGGTTGGATTTTTAATTTTGCTAATGTTGTTTATGTTGATCATGGTTTGATCGTGAATTTTGCGCGGCGCTATATATGCTACTTAGTTCCAACTGTTTATGCTTACCCTTTATCGCGTCGGTACTGCCGCGTTGTCAGCAATTATGCTGAAAATTCGAGAAATGCTACTTAGTTGCAGCTATTTACGTGTATTATGCTTGATCTTCGCGCTACATCGGGTGCTATATAGTTATGGATAAAGCGATACCAAATTTTATTATTCGTTTGATCTGAAGACAAGCACCTCTTATTTGAAACTAACCCGCCGTCAGCTTACTTTTTTGTTTATTTTTATAGAGACTTTGAGCCAATTGACCTCATTCGCCTCTTTAAATCGGCTGATTAATTCTAAGCTTAAAATCTTACATTCTTCTTTGCAAGCCATGTGTGGCTTGCAAAATAGCTAATACCGGGTAGTCTTGGTTTACTTAAAGCTATTACCTGTTGATTTTATTGAAAAAATGTCTGTCATAAATGTGGTTTTGGTTAGAGTTGTTTATAAAGATTAGTGTTACGGAGAAGTTTTAAAAGTTTACGTTGGCAATCGCTGTCTGGTCTGTCGATGCTGTGGTCCAATTTGCAGGTGATGCGTTCCGGAGTGTATCCGTGGCATTCGGTTACGATTTGGCGGACGGTGATGTCGACGCCACAGAAACTGCATAGTGGTGGGCTGGATTTTTGCAATAAAAAGGTGTGGGTGAGCAGGGCGTGTCCTATCCGAAGTCGTGATAGGATTCTCTGGTCTTGGTGGATGGTCTTTCCATGGTGGTGTTGTGGTATTGATGGTTCTCAGGAAATAGCAGCCGCTGCTAACCCAATAACAACTATTCCAGCTATTGACGATGATGGTTTTGCTAAGCCGAATGAAGTCACGGCGTGGAAGAGTGTTATGGCAGCAGGCCGGGTTATTACGTCCTGTGTTGGCTAGTCGGTCTGCTATTTCGTTTCTCTGGATACCTGTGTGACCAGGAATCCAGCAGAATGTGAGTTGAGGTGAATTTAATATATTGCAGAGTTGTTGGATGTTCAGCTCGCGGGTGGTTCCAGATTCAAGTGCTTTGCACACTTTGCACTGTCAGTAAAGATCACGTTGCGTTTGTCTCTGCGTAGGCCTACATCAGCAGCAATAACCAGGGCTATTGCTTCTGCGGTGAAGATTGAGGTGTGGTCTGGTAGCCGGATAGCGGTATTGTCGATGCTGGAGTAGATTCCACAGCCAGTAGAATCATTTTGTACTGATGATCCGTCAGAGATGGTGGTTATGGTATTTTTGCTGGTATGGTAGCTAAGTCACGGTTTGCAATGACACTATTGCAACCAGCCCGAAGCTGATTTTTTTATGGTCCTGTATATTTGTGGTGGGCGGCAGTACCACGGGCGACTACCGATTTGGATGAGTTTGGTGACTGGGGGGAGTGTTTGTTGTGTTAGCGTGGTGCAATCGGCGTTTTCCCTTTGGATACGGGCATTCGTCATTCATTCGATCATTCGTCCTGCTACTACTATCTTCCATCCGTTGTGATGTGGTCCAAGGGTTGAAGTCCGCATTCACACAGAAGTGATGCTACGGGGCTCGTGACGAAAGCCCCAGTAGCACTGCGGATGGCGGTATGGTAGAGTGGTGCGATTTGTTTTTGGAAATTTTCCCGTTGTCGAGAGACTCTTTCGATGCCTTAGTGTAGTTTTGGTAGAAACCAGCTATTGATGATTTAAAGTTGTGTTTGGCGGAGAGCGCGATGTTGACCGGTACCAAGCATTCTGAAAACATTAATACGGTTCTTCGCTTCTCTTTTGACCCGTGTAGTGTGTGTTTTAAACGTTAAGTGACGATCAAAAGTCACTCGCCGTCAGCGTCGTAGGATCAGCCGAGCACGCATCTAATGATGTCCACAACCACTATCACATTCCTGACGTGTCGCTCGACGAGGAAGGCAACTGTACACGCGTACATGTATGCTTAAAATCCTACAGTGCACCTTCGTGATGAACGTAGGCAATTCCCCAGCCAAGGGCAGGTGTGCCTCATGTACATATCTATATATGTGTATGGTTCGCATCGGAAGGAAGTAAACATTTATTATTTCATCATTTTCCTTGTACTGCGACATAGTGGCCGCGCACGTGCTCGCTAGCTCAAATTAGCAATGAAACAATCAAAGTAAAAAAAAAAGACGTTTTTAATGCACCAAAATAAAATTGCCTTAAAAACGTGAGGTTTATATCATTGCTCATTTCATTCAAACTTTAATTAAAATGGTACAAGAGAGTAATGTTGTTATTAAACCATGTTAGTAACGGTTACAGTTTAACTTTTGTTTTTAAACCATTTGCTACTTTAAATGCAGTCTCATTAAATAATTAAATTACAGTGTAGTAGTTGTGGTAGAGCGTTTAAAATCTCAAATGTACCGAACTCTACATAGACAGATTTTACTATCCTGTAATAAGTGAAATAGTCAAGTCACACACACCCAATTCAATAGTGGCAAAAGCTGGTCCAAACTAATAATGGTTATTGTGCTGGATTGTTTAGGATTTGAATAGTAAAGTCTAAATTTAAATCAATTGCCAGTGGTAGTAAGGTGGCCTATTTGATATTTGATTCGCTTTTCACTCGGATACTCCTCCTTCAGCAAAGATAGTTCTCGAGTATTTGAAATGTTGCATGTGTTCAAAGTTAAAATACTTACAATTATAGTTGTTACAATATGGCATTTTTTATTGTTTCTTTAGAAAACAAAAAGTTATTCCTAAAAATAATGATTCCTTAATAATGGTTCAAAGCGTGTTAAAATTATTTTTATTATTTTTTGGATAGTTGTAGTAAACATATATACAGTCAGTCCAAAAAGTATTCGTCTAGCTGAATATTTTACAGAAAAGGGCAAATTATGGCCGCAATACGTATGGGGCGATAAAAGTAATGATGAGGTTTGATAAAGAGACAATAGTGCAATAGCATTCAAAATGCATGAAAAACTAAAAAAAGTTGTTTAAAGGGCGCGCAAAAAGTATTCGTCCATCTAGGTTTTTAATTATTTACGCTGTAAAAACACTACGTAGACGTTAATTAAATTTATTATTATCAATCTACTGGTGAATTCCTTCTAAATTGATGCATTTATGTTGTTTCAATTGCACTTCAAGCGGTCAGAGAGGCACTAAAGGTGAGAGTGGAGCATGATGGCGAAAATCGTATCTTTGACTTATGCATAACCTATCCTACCCATTTTTGAAGGTTACAAAATGTGTGGGAGGCCTCGTTCCTTCATTTGATCAGAGTTAGGCCATATTTCTGACACTAACTGAGTGACAAACTGCCATGTAAGCAGCCATCCTTGACGGTTAATCTAACGAAAGTAGTGGTTTAATGTCCAAAAAATTAAATTTTACCAAGGAATCAGTGCATTTTGTGATGGCCAATAAAATCAGGAAAAGAGATGGGTCACATTTGGTTGATGGGTTATGCTGCATTTCATCGTAGCTGGTCATGTAATAGCTTGAATGAGTAATTTATTACAAACATATTTTGTTTGAATAATACCATACACAGAAAGTGGCCAAATCTGTTTAGGTGCATCAAATAATTCAGGAATTTATTCCAAATTAGACTCTACTAACATATCAAAACATGTTTAAATCGCCAAGGTCATACGGCCGACGTCTACCATAGCGAAAACAGCCTACTAAGATGCAGCAACAAAATCTCATGTAACGGTAGCATCATGAAGTCATGATAGGGCTCAGTGAGGTAAGGTGAGCTAGAAAAATGATTCAAAATGATAGGAGACGAGACGGGGAAACATATTAAGACAGGTTTTAAGTACTTTGAGTCCCAGTTCTGAAGAATTTTACTTAAAAATGTATTACATGTTTCAAGAACAGTCGAGCTGGAGAACATACAGAGCATTGTCATTTGCTCGAAACACCAAACCAGCTGAAACCAAACTGATTAAAATGATTTAGTAGACTCTCAATATGATATCAGTTGCCATTTTTTCAATTGAACTTGGCCACGTAGTCCGGAAATGCAATATTTATACCAGAAAATAATTGGAACAAGTCTTGTAGGATGAGTGGATCAAAAATACGCCTTTTTTAAAGTTCAAATGAGTTCTTGCGTTGTGCAAGTAGTCACCAATAGTTAGAAAAAGCAATAAGAAACAAGATCAGGACATTTTTTGATTCCATAACCTTTGTTTTCATACGCATATTACGCCAAAGGTCTGATGGACGAATACTTTTTGCGCGCCCCTTAAACGACTTTTTTTAGTTTTTTATGTATTTTGATTGCTATTGCACTATTTAAATGTTTATTTTTTAGCAAAACATGTGTATTGATGATCCCTTTATCAAACCTCATCATTACTATTACCACCCCATGCCTATTGCGGCCATAATTCGCGTTTTTCTGCAAAATATTCAGCTAGACGAATACTTTTTGGACTGACTGTAAAGTGTTCGGAAATGCATACTAATTAAAAAAAGAACAATTTAAAAAGACGTTTTTAGGACAAATTTTGGTTTTGATTTAAGTGCATTGAAACGTGTTTTTAAATTGTTTTTATTTTATTTTTTTAGTAAAGCTTGAGTAGTTTCGAATGATTCTTTCTTAATTTGATTTATTCTACTGCACGTATTAACAGACATTGTACCCGGACGTCACATTTATTATTTTCTTAACATGGCTACTTGGATCATTTTAAGTACATTAACCCTTTCACGACGAAGGGAAATATTGTTCCCTTATACAAAAGTCGTTATCGCTTCATAAATTATTATTGAAACGATATTGTTATGGACATTATGGCAAAATAATACGTATTTCGATGATGGCAAATCTATCTCTGGACGAATACGACATAAAACGACATAATTTCGAAGTATTCTCTTACTTTTTACTAACAATGGCGTTTTATTGGCATAATTAGTCTTCGAAGTCTTATGGTCGTGAAAGAGTTAAACATAAACAGCAAACGACGACAAAATTCATCCTAGCAACAAATAGAAACAGGGAAGAGTGCAATCTAGAGCGTAAGGTGCATTTGGGAGAGATGGTGAGAATAATGCTCGCAAAACACGGCGATGTAACGACGATTACATTTCCATAGCCAAAAGTAAGCAACTTCAATAAAAAAAATGTAACAATAATAAAAATAATAAAACAGTAAAAATTTATCTTCCATAACTGTAACCGTTGCGGAATATTGTGCCGAGCCTTGGACTCGTGAGGGCAATTGAGCCATAGGAATCTATTATTTATTTTGTACCGTAATAAGTTTAAATTATAAGCAATAAATGTTTGGAATGCACACATCTTATCCAAATCATATGCATGAGTATATGGTGATCGGATTTTTGCGAGCGTGTCACTCTGTTTTGAACTCTTCCAAAATATATATTTTATTAATTTTTAGTTTAAAGATATTCTTATGAAATGAAATGATACAAACCAAAATCTACCCAATGAATGAAAATCATTCCTAAGTATTATGGAAACACTACATTTGATGATAATGAATAATTGCCACACGTGAACAAGTAACAGCAAAAACATTTACGGTAATTATGAATGCACTAGTATTAGTTTCCCTATTTAAAAGGTTTTCACAAATAACGCATGATTAAGGTACCTCTTATGTATCTTATTATAAAATAATTTATCATCTATAGTTTGTATTTTTTATAAAACAATCACTTCACAAACATTCCTAAGCAAACGTGTTAATTGCATTGTTAGTGTTAGAATGTGTATTTTAGAAACTTAAAATTTTTTAAACTTTATACATCATTTATATTGTTGTAGATGAATCATTTTCATATGCAAAATTGTGACATGTCTTGAAAACTAGTTGGTTACGATAATTTGCAAAAAACGTAAAAAAATCAGATTGAACAAAAAACAATAATCAATTATTTATTTTGCTTCCAAAACAAAAGAAGAAATTATTGTAAAACTCAATTGAATGGTGGATTGATAAAAAAATAATTTTGTCATTATCAACTTTATATTAACTAATATTAACTACTACTTAAAGGAAATAAAAAACCATAATTGTTGGCCTACCTGTGGGTGCAAACTTTCGTTTTAAAAAGCTCCTTACGAAGGACAAAGTCTCTGCATAGGGAAATTGAGTGGGTGTTGATTGATGATACCACACATTCCATTGAATGTGTTTTTCCTTCCTTCAAGCTAACATTTAATTTAATTGTTTTAAATATGTTTTTTTTCTTCTGCGAGAAAGATATGCTTACGGGGCGGGCATAAACAGTTCATAATGAATAGGTTCATTGTGTACCGGTTTCTAAGAAAATGCTGGGAACATCTTATGCATCTTTCGCTGTACATATGGAGCTATTGAGAATCATAACCGCGGAACAGACAATTCACTTGCTGTGCAATGGCAAGGAGTTTAGAAATGCGAGTATAATGTTTTACTATACCGCAGCAGTACAGAGCAATCATTTGAACCGAGACCAATCTCAGGCAATTCGTTTTACTCGGTGCGTTTCGTTGCACACAATCAGTAGCGCCAAGCTGTGCCTACACTTTCGTTTAGAGTTTCCGCTAAAACTCATGATATACCATATTGTCAATTTTCAACCCATCCTTAACCTGTGTAGGAAACGATAAGGACTATCCCTGTTTCTTCTGATTTTTGGAGCTTGCTTGCAAGGATCAGTGTGTTTCAATATTAGGTTTGTGTCATTCGTCAATTCAATTCCGTATCATATGTATTTTGGGGCTAAAAACACCGTGGATGGTGGTTTGGTTCGTTTATCTAACCAATCAAAACCATCGATCATACGTCGGCGCTATCTATAGTTTACGTTTCCTAGCAACTACAGCCACGCTAACACACGCGGCTCTTGACTCCACCGGTCGAACATCACGTTCCACAGTTTAATAATGCTTGACCACGTGCAGCGCTTCGATTATGCGCTACAACCAAAAAACTCGTGCTCCCGAAATAATAATGTAGGCAAAAAGTTAATCAAAAAGCTGGCCTCAACATATCAAAACCCCATAAGTCATCGCACTGCTACCGTCTCTCATCCTCGTACTATTGTGTGCTATTGTCGCAATATGCGATGGCACCTACACCGAGACACCTTCCGAGATGCTCCACAATTAAGTGATTCTATGCGCGAACGATTGTCGCTCACACTCGAACAATCTGTTAGCAACAGGGTGGTGTTGTATGCTGGACGGCTGACGTAGACCATTTTCGGGAGAAACGACAACACAAACGGGTAGGGCAGTTCAAGTGGTTTGTTGTTTTGTTGCTGTTGGGTGGGCGATGAAGGGGTCTTTTCTATTCCGGAAGTTACATAGCATGTTGAGGCAGAGTGTGATAACAAATTACGAGCGAGTACAACGCTTTATTTATTATTATGCGTTCTATATTGGTGGGATAGTTGCAATCAGCTGCAATACAAGTATATTTTTTAATGAAATTTATCTTTTTAAAGTAATTTGCTGGTCAAATAATTAAACGCTTGAACTGAACCTGATACTTGAAATCGCTATCCTCGAAAGAAACATTTTGCTGTGCATTTTAGTGAAACTATCCAGTCAAATTTTAACCACCACAATATGCTTTAGTCCTTGAATGGGGTCGTTTCACGCCCGTGAAACTTTATGTTCAGAGTTAACCATAGTTTCATAAAGCGCTTGGTATGTTGTGTATACATGCAAAGAAACTTCAAAATTACATGACGCATGCTTGCAGTTTAGTGTTTATCTTCATTATTAACACAGCCTAATAATACCGTGGTAGAAAGCTCCCATTTTTCTTTTGTTCTTCTTTGCCAGCCAAGATCATGAAGCTTTTGCATGCAGCCTATCCAGTAAGTTAATGCACAGTTTATACCAGTGCACAAAGAGTTGAGGTTTTTAGAGCAGCTTTAATTAGCTCTAGAAATTGTCTATTTCGTGGCAATGATTTTTACCTTATAAAAGCTTTGGATTGTTTGTATTTTTAATAGCTAAATTACTATCATTTTTTATCTTGGTCTTGCTATCAATTATCTATTACGTAAAAATACGATACATGATATCGCAGATCAGTGTGATGCTGAGTAGTTCTGGCTGCATGGATCGTTTATTTGACACCACCAAGTATTACGGGAGGCAGGAAGTAATCACGGTTATCGACTCACGGACTCGCTGCTGTTGGTATCAATGGTTGGGAAAAATGGTTATAAATTTATCATAATTGCTCTGCGAACGTTTTATCGCTGGGGCGGTTTAACGGTTCTGATGGTCTATTTGCACTTCCAGATTTTAAACGTGCGAGGCAAGATGCAACCAAAGTGCAGAACTGTGTGTACTGCAACAGTCATAAACGTATGAGGATGTGATGCAGCGAAGGCTATCGTTCTCGTACAGCACCATCCCAACCAAGCTGAGTCATTGAAGAATGACAATTGATTCGAGCCATCGATGGATACTTTATCAAATATATAACTGTTCAAATAAAGCTTAAATCAACAAAATATATATGAAAACGTTTTTAATATTTCTAATAATAGTTCAGTTGTGGCAAATCAAAGATATTTTTTATGTTAAGTGAGATATTATTAACATCTACTGTATTTGTTTTATAGTAATCATAATTATGTTACTGAACGAAAGAAGAATATTCTTATCAAAACCGGCCACAACCCAAATATATCCAGTTGTTTTTTTTATGAATAATGTTTCAAAATGATGCAAAAAATGCAAACGTTTATAAAGTACAAATTGAATAGCAGAAGCAACATTAAATTAATTTAAAAAGTAGTTTAAATTAACCACAAAAGAAGCAAATCATTGGTAGTAGGTGAGTTATGAAAGAATTTAAGAAATTTTTCATGAATTACAGTATGCAGCAAAACATCAAAATTTATAAAATAATTAGATAAGAAAGGTTAAGGTAACTTTTGTTTATACCATAGCGAATTTTTAGATTTTTTATAAATAAAACGCCTAAACCCATTCCGACAGCCATTTGTAATTCATATTGAGATGACTGTAAAATTGTTCTGCAGATTAATTGCTCTCATGATATTTGTTTATCACTGTCTCTTCATACTTCTTTGCTCACTTTTTAAGCTATTTAGTGTGCCAAAGGGACTATTTTTACCCTCTTATGCATCACCTTACACACCTTTTCAAGCTTTCACAGCGTACTATCGCACCAGCAGAGCAATGACGGGCATCAGCTACAACCAACTCATTACAACGAAGCGAAGTGTTGTACAGTGCATGCACTATTTGTTGCTCCCGATCCGACGGTTGGTTCCCATTTGGATTTACTCTGCAGGTCGCACTGATAAGGAAGCCAGCAAGCGCACTACCATCCCGGCCAGTGGATCCTTCTGTCTCGGTCTGATGTCGTCTCATTCTAGTCCACGAACGGAAGCTGACAGTGAGGAAGTGAAACCGCCAGCACCATCACCCCCATCATCACCACCTCCAAGAGATGAATGGTGCGACGTCGTGGCAGACTGGTGGAGCTAGAAGGGTTGCCGGTATTTTCGGCCGTATAAAAGGTAACCCGTTGTCTTTGGCATCAACCATTTGTTGCTCTAGCGTGCTCGTGTGCAGTGTGCAAGAAGAACCGATCTCCGATCCCGTGGTGAATGTCCTCGTATACAAAGTGCTGTTTGGCAAAAGGTGCCGAAAGGGCAAGTGTGTACTAAAATAAGTCTGCCGTTAAGTTTGGTTCCGTGCTGCAGTGTGGTGACCGTCGGGGTATTCGTTAATTTGGTGTAAACACCACCACCGCACGCCAGTACGACCAAAAATATTCAGTGAGTAAAAGCACACAGGAAAGATTCCAAAATCGTTTCCACCGAAAGCAGAAACGGTGGCAATTAAATTATGTATGTAAGTTCGATTATGATCCGATGATGAGCATCCGGATGTGTTAAGCTGCTTGCTTCCTTCTTCGATTGGGTTCTGTTCGTTCGCATCTACGATGATGCAGTGCCATTAACTGTGTAGTATCCTTCCTGTCCTTTGATGAAGATGAGTTGCATCTTTTATACCAGATTCGTCAAATATTTAAATTGACTCTCGAAAATGGCTCCCCATTGAGCGACCCATTGGTGAAACGTGTGGCGTATGGCGCAACGGACAGGATGGGCGACGGTTATCTAGAACACGGCACTTGGCGTGTAAACTTTTGAGTGCAACAAAATAAAAACGACTAGCCAGGCTTCTTGTCCAGGCAAGTACTGGGGGCTGTTCCTGGTCAACGAGAACACCGTTGGGTTTGCGGTGGTCAAAATTAAGTTAGCCCTCCTCATCTCATGCTCATAATTGGAATAGCACGCTTTTGGATACAATTTGCAAACCCCAGGTCAGGACCGATCGTGCTAAGGTGCTTCAGAGGGATTGCGGTAGCCGTACACATGTGCCAGAAGCGTCCTATTTGGTTTGGTGAATTCAGGGGACAGTTTGCATATTTGATAGTTTCGTAATTTTAGTCTGCGCTTGAAGCCCAATATTTGCCCAACAGGCGTCACACTGCACAGGTTAGTTAATGTAAACTAGCACGTTGCTCTTTACCGTTTATCGTACGGAGCCCTGCTAGTTAAACGTTGGTCAAAGGTCGAAGGAAGCAGTAAAAGCCAAGCAAAAATATTCGGCCCATGTTGGTATTTTACTGTACAAATCAAAGTTGTGTAAATGCTCATCAAAGTAAAAACCACCGTCGGTCACCGGGATAGTGTTTTGGAATCTTAAGGCCTGTTGCTAACACCTTTCTAGGGCCGCAAACACCACCAAGGATCATGCACCTAAATATGACCAAAACCTTTTTGGATTTTAAATGGAAACGGATGATTAGGACGGGCTACGCATGCAGCGCGTTTTTCTTGTTTTTTTTTATCATCCATCCTTAAAACGAAACTTTGGACTAGCGCTGGGAAGTGTGTATCAAATGATGTGGTTATTAATAATTAAACAGGCTTTTAGCACATTCATCACAAGGTGCGTGGTAATGTGTGATGAGAGCAACAGCCAGCAGTTCGTATTATATCCTGCTCGCAGTGAATGGTTTCGGTTTCGGGTGTGTCTGTGTTCCTTTGCTTGAGTTTGATTTCTAGGCTCTAACCAACCGTGCGGCAGTGAGTGTTACGTTTTATCAAGTACTTTGACAAACTCACTAAATCTGTTATTCTTGCTAGAGAGGATGAATATCAGTATGTCTCAGATCCTATGTGAAAGAAGAAAATAATTACCATTAATGCTTTGACGCACTACGACTTTCCCCGTTTCCCTTGAAATGAAAAAGAAATCGAATTAAACGATGCACATGATATACATACAACTTTTCTTAACCCGTTCGTTTTAACTGCAAAAAGTTTACTAAGAAAATGTAAATGTGTTAGTTAATCATTAATTAGTAGTCCATCAATTCCTTCCATTAGTACAAAACAGACACATAACATTAATCATGAAAAGAGGTTGTTATGCTGTCTGTTTTTTTATGTAAGCCCCATTCGAACTATAAACGTGTCATATAAATAAGAACTGTTTAACTAATTTAGACAGTTGGCCAAATTTAAAAAAAATTTCCTACTATAATCAACCGTTTAATATAAATAAACTAAGGCATTGAATATGAATTCGCTGAAAGATATGATTATCTTAACATTATTCGTATAGCAAGAATGATCTAACATATTGCGTTTTAATCGTAATTTCTCATTGAGTCTCCTTACCATAGCATAACAATAAACTTACATTTAATCCATTTTCCATCTTGCAGCGACCATGTCGTTATTTACAAAACAATAAACTGCACGAACCTGCAGTGAAGAGAGTAGATGTCCTTCAATTTACATACACTTGTACATAAACATTTATTATAATCAGAAAACTGACGCTAAAAGATATTTTGTGTATCTTCTTCTTGTATTTGGTGTAACGTCCTACGCGGACATGCCAGCCTATACAGGCTTTCGAGACTTAATTCATTACCACGTAGACGGATAGTCAGTCATTGTTACAAGGGGACGATCCATTCTAGGCTTGAACCCATGATAGGCATGTTATTGAGTTGTTCAACTTGACGATTATACCACGGGACCGCGCTTTGCATATATCTAGCTTTTTTGTGTATATCGTAGTTTAATAAAAACTGGAAATGATTAACCTTTTCCTATTTGCACATGATCTGTCTGTGGCGCTCAGAAGAAGTTCTTTTTCATGGATTCCCAATTTCTAGTTACGGGAGATTTTGACGATTATTTAGGCCAGGTATGTCAAACTGGCGGCCCGCGGGCCGCATGCGGCCCTCGTCAATGCTGAATGCGGCCCGCGAGAATATTTTGAGAATTGCTAAATGCACTGCAAACCAAAAAACTGTTATTACTATTTGTCTAATTGTATAAAATTTTCCAGAGAAGAACAATCATTTTGATGGTATATTTTTCGAATCTAACATGAATGTAACCATAACATCTCATAAACTTATGCTGCACAATCGTACAGAACAATTGAAACCCTTAAGAAAAATTGATTTGAATGCAAACTCATTATGTTTCGATGAAATTCTGAATATTAGCACAATGTTGTGTACACTCGATTGCACATTCTATGAAAAAATATGGAAAAATAGATTTGCGTCAACCTTCTACAAACGAAAAAGGAATGAAATACTTTCATACACACACTTGGAATCTTCGCAACAACTAGTGATGGATTGTCAGAATCGACATTTTTGATCTTAGCTATTCTGACTCCTGATCCGTCCAAATCAAACCAACAGTTCCGTTCGGTGCCGACCGAAGCTTATAGAGCCGTTTAATGCCATTCGGAACCATTGGAGTCATCGGTTGTCGCACGGAGCGGCTAATCTGCAGTGAGAAATGGATCCGGTCGGTCCTACCGAATTTGACCATGCCCCAATTAACCGAATTTGACCAATTATGCCCCCGAGTGCCGAGTAAAGGATTCATTGGGCTCCGAAATTCTTTTTCGAATGAATTTGCACGGCTCCGACCTTAGAATGTTACATTTTTGATGTTCGATTGAAGCCACTTCTGTTTTATTCATAATCATGCCACGATAAATGTTAATAAAAATGATTGTAGCCATGTTGGAATTATGTGTACCCCACATTCTACAAAACGAATTAATGTACTTTCCAACCTCCCCAAAAATCAAAACCAAAATGATATGATTACGCTTAAGCCATGAGTATTTAGATTAAAGATTAAAATAATCGAAATGCCGAAGTCCTGCGATGTATAGCTTATTTCCATAGATTAGCTCACACAGTCCATTACCTCAATTCGCAAATCATCTCCCTTCAAATGTCAAAAAACAAATCTTTGTCAGATAAAATTATCGTAATTTAACAAAATTATTTGTAAAATACGGGTTCTTGGAACTTGGAAATTAGCAAAAATTATGTTTAAACACGTTTTATTACAATTTTTCTCTTGATCTGTCAAAAAATTGCAGGCAAATATATTTGTTATTCATCCAGCGATGGATAGCTTGGATGGCTTGAAAAAGATTCGCCTCGCGAAAAAGATACCTTAGTGAAAAAGTGTGGTTGGGCGATATTTTCTAACAGAACTACCGTGTTAGAACGCGACTAATGAAAAATGTCGTATTTTAATAATAAGGATAAAAAATGCATGTGACTTTAAAAGTACATTAAACTAATTTTCTAAATAAAAAAGTGCACAATGAAAAATAACACAGCAAATTTGTAAATAGGAAACTATTCCAGGGTCAAGTTGGTTTAATTTGAAACAAGCATTTCCTTTGTTAGTTTTATATTCTTCACCGAAGCATCTGGTGTCTAATGCTTCTCAAGGGGACAATGGTAAGGAGAATAACGTGAGGATTCCGCTAAGGTTTCATCGTTTGACTTATGGTTTTCATCAGTAAGGAGCACGTTTCCGTGTTTAATGTTGCAACCACTGAATTTAATTTACGTGCGCACTGGTAGTGTTGAATGTTAACTTTTGCCAGAAACAGAATGGATTACCTCAGACCGTAGATAAACCGAACGTTCAATTCCCAATGGCAGGGAAACCGATTTCCTTCGCACAGCTAGGGTGTTGTTGATTTGCCTGTGATTATTTATTGGCTTGCGTTCGCTGATATTAATTGTTCTTGCGAGAAATAGCAATGAATGTGAAGTGGCGATATTGAAATAATTTTGAGTTCGTGTCATGAGACATGGAATGGTTGACACCAACGTGTTTATAGATCATAAAAACCCATTCTAATAATTGTAAATCGTTATCTATCATTGCAGAGTTTAAATAACCACTCAAAGATGCATCAGCTATCCACAATCTGTTTCGCCCTGGTCATAGTTTCTGTGCTGGTACAGAGTACAAACGGAAAAAGTAAGTTATCTGTATACCATTCATCGATACTTAATACAAGATTATTGATTTTCAAAATGGTACTGTTGGCGTGGGACATAACAAATCAACAAATTTTAGATTTAGCCCAAGCCGCTCCATGTTCGACCGAAAGGAAATTGAACTGTCCAGTAGTCCCAACAGAGCACCATATCCTTTATTTTTGTAGTCTGAAGTGAAATTTGGAGCCGTCGTACGGTCCAAAGTTCTCTTTGAATGACTGCAAACGGTAGAAACAGGTCACGAGCAACAAAGGTTCGAATGAACTGTTTTCATACATCCACATCGCTCCATGGATGGCGGAGTGAAGAAGCCAAGACGGAAACGAACAGTCAACATTGGCTCTCATTACTATCTATAATATTATTATCCTATTCTTCTCGATGTGCCATTGTGCGTTCAGCCACCAACCTGCGACATTATGCAACATTCGTCTTGTGCACTATTTCTTTGCGCAGTTTTGTAACGCGGAAGCGTTTGTGGGACACTAAATTGTGTTGCAGTGGCGAGTGTGCACCATCACATGCACTGTTTTCATCTTGAAAACGTCGGTACCTGCTTAGGTACCGTCTGCTTCATTCAACCTGATGGCAGGAATCGCGCAAAATTTTCCACTTAATAATGCTATCAACCTCGTTCGTTTGGCAACCCAACATAAATAAACGACACACACTTTGTCTTGGGCGAGCTTCCCTGCGCTACACCTCAGCGTACTGTGTACATCGGTTGAAGGAAGTGCTGTGGACGCTAGTAAGGTGACCCAGGACAAATATGTATTTTTACTTTCTTTAATTCTGCTCAACTCTACCTTTGGAGAATGAATGCATTAGCTTACCTAGTACTTGTTGAGGAACGTTTGGTGAAAGCTATGAGTTATTTGCTACTAAGAAGTAATGTGCGGTAATGTCAAAAATGTTTACTTTGATTAAATATTTGTATGAAATTGGTTATTTATTTTGACGTTGTTAAATATTGCATGAGAAGCCTAAATTACAGTTTAAACATGATTGTATTCAAGATGAATGGCTTAAGAAACTAAGGTCTAAACAATGAAGATAGTGTTAACAAAATTTAAATTTGATTTCAGAAATATATTTATTTTAGATACTCATGCGAAATTCCTATTTTTTTACGATTAATGAACAACCATGCGCCTCCATGAAGCAAAGTCTGAATAATTTAAGACAAGAATAGAAAACATCCTAATCGATTCCATTCCAAGCCGCTTTCACATGTGGTTAACATTCAAATTATATTATCCTACTGTTGCAGACATTTTCAACTGAGTAAATACCACGTGTTTTATTCAGTTCACGCAAAACCCCATTGTTGTGATACTCTACTATTAATTAAATTAATGATTCAACTGTTATCATGGTTTATTTATTCTTTTTTATCATGGTTTATATATTTATTTATCTTTTTGTTTAATATAACCTTTTTTGTTTATTATTTTTAAATTTATTAATGGATTAAATTATTTATTTATTCATTTTGTTATTCATTTAGGGGACGGAATACGTAGTGGTGGTATTGCACTAAACTGCGTTGCATACGATAAATTAAAAATAATTAAGTTACTTATGTTAGTGTGAAATATTCTCAGGCCTTTAACAAAGGGTTTAAAAATTTAATGGGGCTATTCCGTTACTTAATGACCTAAAAATCCATTATTTTGTGAAATATGTCAACATTTTTCTAAAATCCTTAGGATTTCATAACGAAACTCATATCTTTTTTAACGTTCTAAATGACCACATCACAACACAATTATTAGTTTTTTAACATATTTGGTATCAAATTAAATTGTTTCATTGAAATTCATTGCCTTTTGAGCAGATTTACGTATTTTTAAGTTTTTTTTTACTATGGGTACGCAAATAGGTACCATTATAGGTACGCAAAACAGGCATGTTCCTATAGTGGTTTTAGTTATAAAATCAATAAAAACATAATATTTTAGATTTTTTTCGAGGATATTTTTGACATTTCGTACTGCTTTCATTGAAATAAGCAACAGAAATGAGTTTTCTGTAAGTAATTTACTAAACAAAGGCTATAATTTGCTTATCTGGCTGAGTGAAAAATCGACCTCTAATCAACCAAATTCATATATTTTTTATGATCAAATTATGTAAGAAATCTAAATTATGGTAGTAATCCTTGCTATTTATACGAAAACAGCTTCAAAACTAAGTTCCATTGATATTATACACTGTTTTTGGGGCATCTTTGTTTACCACCACTATAGGAACACAATACGACGACTATAAGAACCATATCACCATTATAGGTACAACGAAGCAGTAACAAAAACATGTATTTTTTCGTAAATTTGATGTTTTTTATGGTAAGAATGGTTGTGATTGTGAAGATAAAACATATTCCAATTGCTAGGTGTTAAATATTCATCAATTTACCTTCCTGACACTTTAAATCCATTAAAACACATTTGTACCACTACAAATTGCACCACTATTGGTATATTTACCCTATGTATTCTTATTAATTTGTTTTAATTTTTTTTTAGGTTTTTTATTTTATTTATGCTTATCATTAGTAGTGGGACATTCAAAGTTCATAAAATGCGAAGACGATGACTTTAAGATGGATATTCCCTAATTCATATAGTCCGAATAAATATGTTTGCTTTAAGATTTTTGAGTATTAAGCAATACGGCCTTTTTGGACCGTTACTCCTGAATAAAAAAAAAAGATTTTTGAGCTTTCAGTCGGCGACATTATTTGATTTAGTTTATTTTTCATTTATGAAACTTTACTTTTCTATGTTATTGGAAAGTATATGACAGAATTTTATCATTTACTTCTTCTTGGCATAACGACCTACGCGATCATACCGGTCTATCTTCTTCGTCTTTGGCACAACAAACGTATCTTATGGGGCTCGTATCAATAGACATCTTATGGGATCCAATTAAGTCGCCCCAACAAAATGTGATTGTTTTTCTATTGTTTCATTTAAATAAACTCTTTGGTTTATGTTTTGTCTTGTTTTTTTTATCATATTTCAATTGGTTTGGTTTGATATGAAATTCGTTTCGACCCAACTAGGTACGTTCTGTTCCTTCGATCTACCGTTCGAAACAGTATCTTGCGAAACGTACGGTAAACATAGTTTGCATTGTGAAAATCGTTTTCTCGTTGACGATTGAGCACAGTGAGTGAGTTAAAAACTTAAATTAATTATACAATGAGTTATCATAATTATTTATTACCTACATTATGCACTACACTTATATGAAAGAAAATTCAATAAACTTATATTATCCATTCCATTCCTTTCCAGTAAGAAACTTATATCTTACTTCTTCTAGTTAGTTGAATCTCTTAACAATTTTTATCATTAACAATTCTACCTCTGATGTTCAGGAGGATGCGCCGCTTTTGGCCATGCATGTTACGGAGGACATGGCAAACGATCAGGATCGTCCGCATCCATTCTTTATCCGGATGGTCTTGATCCCTCCATGGTTGGGCTGCAAGTTCTACCAATCCCATACTCGAAGCTAGCCTTGGACAAATCTAGATCGATGGATTCTGCACCAGAAGGCATACGTTTGACAAATGTATATGGATTTGATGTGCCTGCTGCTTCAACCCACCGCACAGAAACGCGACCAGAAGAACTAAAATATGCAATCTACGCAATGCTAAGACAGCTGGTAAGATGACTATAAAGTCAGATTAGTGAGTTCGACGTTTGGATTTTTTACAGCAAGAAATTAACACTTTTCACTCTTTCGCATTCCTATTCAGATGGATGAAGCAGCAATCAATCGACAGGAACAATCGCATCAACAACAACAGGCACAAACGCTGAATCAACCTCCATTTCCACACGAGGCTGCGAGTGTAAGCGATATTGAGCGCAAGTAAAACTATGTCGAGTCAAATTTCTTTGACCAAATGGATCTACTGCTCATCTTGTCAACAAATTGAATCCTGAATCAAATGAGTTTATATTTGCGTGAAGATAGAAAAAAAAAACACACACACGCAATTTAGTTAATTATCGGCACCAATTTAGAGACTAACAAATAATATGCTCCAGCAGTTAACCATTAGCGTTGAGCAATGTAAATATAACCAGAAAAAAATACGCAGCACGGTGAAAAAATGTGTTAAATAGTTACCTAAGCAATGATTGCCAAACGCAAATGAGGATGTAATAAAACAAATAGTTAGACGGAACTCGTCATGGCTGGGACAGTTTCGTTTAATTATTCCCCAAAAAAATCATATTCATTTATTTGTGTATCTTTATTGATATGTTAAAAGTTACGATAAAAAGAAAGAAGATTCTACATTATACCTAAAGCGCTTAACAGATATCCGACATGCTTTATCACCGTTTATTATTAGATCACTGGGCTTATTCTTCTTCTTACTTTGTTTGATTTAATTCATACGCGGACATGTTGGCCTATACAGGCTTTTGAGACTTGTTCAGTACCATAGCATCCAGGTAAACAGTCCTTGCTTCGGGGGGACCATTCCAGGCCCACGACGGGCATGTTGTTAAGTCGTGCGAGTTGACGACTGTACCATGGGATTCTTATTAGGCGCCACAACCTAATCATTCTAGGCCAGTCAGCCACTAACCGTCTTGACTATTAATTAGTATAACCATAACTTGTTGGGATTACTCATAACAGTCCAGCGTTTGGAGAGCCCGCCCCATTTAAGATTTGATACCATCGCGGGCATATTGTTAAGTCGTATGGCTTCTAAAACGAAACCATTTTTTTTAAAGATGATCTATATTAGCACGTGGCCACGGAGGTGGCAAAATGTTGAAAAAAATTTCAATCTTGTCAAAATTGCTTGTCAACTGCAAAAAAGAGCTCTTCGCGTGGCCGCACCAAAAATATACACAAGAAGGACAAAAAGCTCCAACATCTGAGTATCATCGATATTTTGTTTAAGACTACTAAATAGGTACATAAATTAGTTAAAAACATGCATTTTAGCACTACTATCATAGCAATCGGTCACAACTGCGCCACTTTTTGTCAACTTTTGTCAACTTTATTTCCTGGCTGCCCCTGGATACAAAATTTTGACAAAAGCTCACGTTTTAAAAAATTTGTCAGCATTTTGTCACTCCCATCGCCTTTCGCCTTATGATACTAAACAAGGTAAAATTGATATATCAAGCTTTTCTAAATTTACTCAAAAGTTTTACATCGAACCATACATCTAAATTAATCCACATATACTATTAATCCAATACATAACAATCTATAGAAGTGTTTCATATGATATTCATATCACAATAGTTTCTAATGCAGGCAATTTCCATGTAATTGTATTTGTTTTCCTTTCTTGACCTTTCTGATTTTCCTGTACAGATGGCGCTGTGTAGACTTTGTGCTGCGGAGCTTTTCCAAAAGCTACAGGTTTAGTGATGTGCCTTGTCTCAGCTAAAGTCTACCAAAACAATCAACCCGAAGCTTTACTACAGTCTTTCAGTGCACCGTAATTATTTGTTGGTGTGTTGTGTTAAAGATAGATAAAACGTAACGAGAAAAGCACGAGCATCTACTTCCTTGGCGTAAAGTCGTGCCCGGTTATGGATTCCTAGAATTGTTTTATTGCGGAAATGGAGAGTCCATTGCTACGGTAGGTCAGTTTGGATGAGAATTAATCGCATCCGATGTAGTCCTGCGCGTATATCGAATTGGCCACCAATTGCTCAAGTTCGTGAGTAAACATTCCAAATTGCTATAAAAACAGCTATACCCATGCTTCGAGATTCGGCTGTGGGCTTTTAGCAAGTGCAATCAAACATGAGCTAACGCTCTCGCTTTCTGGTTGTTCTATTGCGGATGATTCCACTTGTTGATCGCGTAAATAATGCTCTTGCGAAGGGCCTCCTTGCTCATCTTTCCGCGTGCACGCTGCGCTAGCATTAGCGGAAGATACACGTGGGCTTACGAAAAGTGTCATCAATCAAAACTGTTTATGCGTGTCCTGCTTCGCGTTTCCCGTTCACCCACCCACTGATCACCCGTTAATGAATGACAGTTAGGCGTGCCAGGACACAGCGATTGAGATAACAAGTTTTGCGAACTGTGAAATATTCGTCCTGATGGGACTGGTGGACACTTTAGCGAGCACAAGCATTGGACAGGATTCGTTCGTCCTCTTCTAACACACTGACAATTGGATGCTTCATTCAATCTGTTTGATGAGGACCAAGATAAATGAGCTTAATATAACTTGTTTAGTTTTAAAATAGCCTGTCTCATGTCGCTCATATTTTTATTCACAGTCAGGAGCAATATGGCCAAATTTCACTTGACCAATGTAAGGAAAGTATAATTCCACTTGTTGAATTTCTAGCTGTTGTCTGAGTCACACGAAAAAAAAAATCAAATAATCCAAACAGCTACAATCAGTCCTTGCGTTAATTCAACCACATGTACCAACGAGGGATCTAGTGGTAAATAACGCTACAAGTATTGATGAAAAAACCGACATAAACAACGGTTACCACACTCGAACCAATTGTAGTGTATGGTTATGAGTTGAATATACAAACAAAAACATCTTCGTTTCACCCACCAGATCCACCAGACAGGCGGCACGCTTTTTTAACGAAGAACCCCGTTTAGTGATTTGCATTGGCAAGGATTCTCGCCAGCGTTTCACTCCGTAACGCAATCGCTTGGACGAGTATATCTCACTTTCCTTTGGCGGAAACGGAGAAGAGCGATGGACGATAAATCATCACCCGGGGGCCAAACGGATTACCGAAGGGTATGGTAATACGCGTGGTGTCATGATTTATGGTTTTCTTCTCGAATGATATGAGTAGTGATCTGTTTCCGCGATTTTTCCACGGAGTGTTTTTGTGTGCATGCCTTTACCACCGGCACCGAAATAGGTGACGTAATACAAAAACCACAAATACATGGGCAAAAACACATACGGCCGCCTGGGCAACATGTTCACCGATGAAATGGTATGCTCGGTTGGGTCAATTATTTCCTTTCTTGCAGCAGGGCGTGCAATATTACCAGACACACAGCAGCGTGTGTCAATTATGGATGTATGGTTTCACCGCACAGCCAAGCATGCACGAAGACACATCAGCTCAAATTTATTTACATCGACAGCTACACTTTAGTGAAGCAAGTGAACCGTAAACCGTATACGATAAATTACCGGACGACCGGGGGGCTATTTTAGTTTGTTCTCCATGTAGCAAACAGTTAGCAGACAAACCAAACAACACAATAGCACTATTGTTTATCATTTCATGTACAGTGCAATTGAAGTATCATTGTGTAATTTATTAAATGCAAAATTACAACTACGACAACGATCTTTTAGGCACTTTTATCACAGTTACCCTGTGATTTGCGAATCGGCCTGATGAAAGATTCCCACACTTTTCCCATCCCGCAAAATTGGCCTTTTGCAGACAAAAGAATAAATTGTCCCAAGAAGAAATGTGGTGGCGTTTCGTGCAAACATACAAACATAACTGCTTCCATGCTGCTTCCCAAAGCTTTTCAGTAAGGCGATAAAAATAGCTTCACTGCGATAGCAGAATCGCTGAATGGTTACACCACCTCTTATACCAGTACCAGTATCGACCCACTCCACAGACATGTGGACAGTATACCGCAAGGAGGAAGCCCAAAACGCATTGCGAAAGGCTCCATCAGCGGTGATGAAATAGCAAGATAAAATAAAAATATTCCAACTACTGCTTCACACCAGAACAACCACTCACTGCTGCCGAATGCAGTCGTTGTCCTCTGGCTCGTTGATGAATTTGTTTTTCCGTATTCGTAACTGCGTCCCTGTCATCTCCCTACCGTGGGTCGGACAACACACACACACACAATGGCTCCACAAATAACGAAAAGTACCGCGGGGTGGTAGTACATCGATGGTCCTATCCGCGACAGTGTCTACACTAGTCGCCGTCGTCGGCGTGTTCGTTATCCTGTCGTCCTAGGTCGGGAGTAACGCGCGCGCCGCACGCTGTCACACAGTCTAACGGTCGATTGGTGCCGACCAATGTGGGTGTCTGTGTGTGAGTATTTATGTATTTGTGTGTTTGTGTGTTAGTCCACGTAGTCCTATGAACCGCCTACCGGTGTACTGTGATCAACTGGTGGCGAACTCGTGTAGTGTTTCGGTGGGCACATTTACTATCCTCGTCACCTCGGTTTGAGATGAAGATGTCTTTACTACGCGACGAGTCCGCTGGCATAGTCAGTCATCCGCACGCGTCCAGTGAGTTCGGATCGGTTGGTCCTAACGCTATGGTTAGCCAGCGGGATCGCTTCCATATCAGTTGCTATCTCATCTCAAGGCAGCCGGCAGCAGTGTCGTTTCATCTAATCTAATTTCATAGTCATTCAAATTCTATATTCAAGCAAGTGCACGAACGCAAACGAGACGGTGAGTGATCAGTGTGACGGTACGATAGGTACGCGACGTGCCTCCTCGATGCCGGTGCCGTTGTGCTATACCGCGTGGCGTGAAATATGTAATACGTTTCAACAAAACTGTCCCCGGAGAATACGGTGGTGAGAAGCAGGCGAAGGATTACAGTTTGGTTTCTACACGTTCCAACCACATTCGGCACGCAAGACACGGTCTCAAAATAGGAAACCGTTATCGTTACCATAACGGTGATTCTTCGGTAAATCTACTTTAGGTGGGTAGGATGCATTTGTGTCATTTGCATTGTTTTTTCTTCTTCTCACGATATTTTTTTTTTCATGAATTCTTCGTTTGATAAAAGATCTATTTCGACATTTATTGTTCAATGTGCAACAAAAAGCCACGTAACATCGTTTCTTGAACTTCGTACAAAAAATAAAACTGATAGTGTTTCAATAGCAAAGATTAACTGAAAACTGAAAATTAACCAAAGTCCGGGATTAGCTTCAAGTGTAACTATCGCATAGTTTAATTGTTGTAGATATTTTTGGCAATATATAGGATAAAGTGTATATAAAGAATAGTGTTTACAGCATGTTGAACATTTCTACAAAGTAATTTATCATTCATTCACAAGTTATGTTGAATATAATAATTTGAAGACATGGCTTCGGCCAAATGAATGTTCTGTGTTATTCAATCTGTACCAGCTATCAAAACGAAAGAAGTAATTTTAGAAAGAAGAGATCTTCTAATATTATACTGATTGTAGTATTATTTTTTTCTTCAAGAATGAGTGAAATGTTCAATACGTTCGTAAAATTGCGCTTTTGAAACACTTTCTTGAAAGAATATATTGAAAATTCAGATATGTGGTATCCATTGACGTTTACAATCCATACATCTTAGTCATCTAAAGCAAAATCAAAACTATCATTTACATCAATCAGTTGGCGTGCAACACTAAATATGTCAATAGTATGGAAATATGTGGTATTATTTTTGCTGGAAACAAAAACAAACAAAATGCTTTATGTTTAAGTTATGTATTACAAAGAAATGTTGATGCATATATTAAATTAATAGATTTGAATAACTATTTGGATAAAAAAACTCGATAAACACTTATAGCATAAACTGGTGCGCAAGATAAAAATTGTATTGTTACATTAGGTGTATTGTTCTGATTTTTTATCAGAAAAAATAAATCGCTTCAATAGTTCGTTCTATATCTCGGATGCAACTCGATCAGCAATCCAGCGATAAATAGGATCATCCTATTCAGAGATAAACACTTCGTCTCCTCATTTTTTTAATTTAATGTTTATTTTTGATAGTTTAAATATTCAACAAATTAATGATACTGCCAACCAGGCCGTCCTTACGATAAATAAAAAAAATATATTCAACAAATTACTCACACGAATTAGTTACAACAATCCACACCATTTTTGTATTGGACGTTGCATGAAACTGTTGCTCAAAGTTTTATTTTTTTAAATTACTCCGTTAATTATCGCACTCAATTACTTTAAAAGCAGCAATTTACAACCTGTTGCCCTTTAGCTTACTAAAATAAATATCGAACACGTTCTGGACACTATCTATGGGCTCCTGGGTACGCTAATACGATAGGATTATTTATCGCGTGTTTGCAGTGTTTTATGCACCAATCTATCCAGCAGTGTCCGGGCTTCATGCTGGACTCTTCCCCCACCATGCATCATAATTTCATTTCTTTTTCATCAAACTGTCGATGATGATTATTTGCGCCTTGGCAAATATAACACTATCGCTATCCGCTCCACTATTTTCCACGATTAGAGCTGCAATTGTGCATTGAACCAGTAGGCACGTCTTGGCTAACGCAACAGTTTACTTCTACCACTGCACCACTCACGGTGCAATATTACTCATCATCATGGACGTTTGAACGGGGACCGAGTGAATGTCGGGTTAGTCGTTGGTGTGGTGTACTTTCTTTACGCGGTCCATCAATGTTTATTACCTGTGGAGCATAAAATGAATCGAGTCTCGCCCAGTATACCATCTTCGACGTCGGAATAACGACCACCACCTTGGTTTAGATCGGAAAGCGTGTTAGCTTAGAAGACAAAACTCGTGCCTGCTCAGTGTGCTCTGTGGATATGGGCGCAACACTGGGCAAATCCCACAAAGTGGTAACAGAGATAAAGAAGAATCAGCTAGACAACGAATTAATTAAATTTATCTCTTCCTCCGGCTTTCTTTACGGTGACACTTTGCGATTAGCTTTCCGACCCTTGCGATCTTTTCTTTGCAATTCTCCATCGGGATGCTTCCATGGGATGGTTTAATTCTGGTGAGAGCCTGATTTTTTTTTGCATTCCACGCATAAACGCATTGAGAGGAGAGGCATGGTTCTGAGTTGTTCTTTCAGCTCATGTTTTGAAATGCTAGGGATTACGTTTTTCAAGTGAGATTGATGGAGGTCTTAGACATAACTGTGGAAGGTGGTTGTTGCAAAGGTTTTTTTACTCATAGATGACCCGAGATAGTACAATCTTTGACCTTTGGTCAAATAGGCTCGAATGTACGTTAATGTTAGGGATGTAGAGCAGCTTGATGTGCAACTTAGGGATATAATTGTTCGACAAAGTTTTCACTCTTTCTGAATTGTTAAAAGCAATATAAACCAAGCTAAGTATATATAATTTACCTTTTGCTGCAATAACCCTGCCATGAACAAATTAAGGAGTTTACGGGAAGCACTACAACTGTGATATAAATTAATCGAACAACACGCCCTAGATTGCGGAAGCTTATTCATGCGAATGTTCGTGATTTTCTAGACTTTTGCGGACAGCGCTTGTAATTAGATTTTGCCATCCCAGTCGTGGCATTGAACAAACAGCATCGTGTTGACATCTTTGGAAACTGAAAATACACTTTATGTTGTTGACATTTTCCATGCCAAGAGAATCCTTTATGAACGAGCACGCCAAAGCGCGCCTTCCTACAAGCAACGAGCGATAAACATCCATCATGAACCAATTCATGCTGACCTATCGTTTTCGAAGGCTACCACCCTTTGTACGGAATAATTACGCTGCGTATAGGGTAGATCATGGAAAGGTGATAAACTTTTTTCCATGGGCCTACGTTGTGGTACCGTATGTTTTCGAACCACATGTGTCATAGGAAAAGGAGTGAAATTTGGTGGTATTAACGTTTTTTCATACTGCGTTATTTTATGACTAGACAAAGCGGCGCTGTTTGTAGGATAATACTGTTTTCCTTTTAAAAGAAACTCATATCAGAACCAACTAAGATATGTTGCAAAACGCCAACAAAAGTCATTTAAAACAATGTACTTTTTCTTATATGAACGCTGTAAATAATGCGTATTTCGTGTCGATTGTAGCACACATGTTTAATAGGTAATATCCTAACAGATTTAGTAAGCACTTTGAACAGTATATCAAAGATTTCATTAGATTACATGTCGAATTCGAGCAGTATAAACTTTTCTTAATCCATAAATAACCTGAAAATTGAGCACAGGATTGAAGCAATAGCATCAATGTAACAAAAAACACAATTCGGGAATCTGATACCGTATGATATCAGTATATAAGACTCCGGAAGATCTTTCTACCAATCTTACTTGCTGCGCTGCGCTCAGCTGGAATATATGGAATGGAATATATTTTGGGCATTGTTGTGCCGCGAGAAAATTGAAACCAAATCGCTTCATTAACCCTGGAAAAAAAAGTCACGGAATGGTGGGGGGATGGTACACGATAAAATTTCCACATTGGCATCACAGGCTTTTTTGACACCGACCTCGAGGCCTATGCTCATCCTTGCGTTCCCGCGCTGCCCCTCGATTATCTCCTGAGGACGGTAGCTTCTGTCATATTGTGTAGCTCAACTAACGCAGCGACTCTTATGTACATATACTATGGTGAGGAGATTTTTTAAATCCTACATCCTGCTAACATACATTAATTTTTTTCCTATTTCAAGGACGTGATGTGTTTGCTGATGGAGAACGAAAAAAATACGAAGATTAAAGCATTTCATATCCGTGGTGCGAATCAGGATAACAATAAACAAATAGAGCTTTTTTAAAAGTTCTACATTTAACTTAGAACACTTTTTCAATGAATATTTTTAAATGCTAATGTTATAAAACGTGTTTACATTCTAGCTAAAGACATTTTAATGGATAAGATGGTCATAAAAAAATATTAAATTCAATTTATATAATTTACACTAAAGTAACCATTAAAAAATGTCTCATTCTCATTTCTCACTTTTTCTTTATTTATTCATAATTTTCATCATTTTTAATAAATAATAATAATATGCTTATGTAATCTGTTTTTAATCTGATTTATTTTTATTTTTCATTACATCCTTATATTTCTATGTGATGAATAAAATTTGAATGATTTTTATTCCAAGTATGACAACTGACTAATTATGTAATGCTTGAATAAAAAAAAGTTCACCAAAAATACAACTTAATTCTTTCTTTCTTTGGCTCAACAACCGTTGTCGGTCAAGGCCTGTCTACCACTTGTGGGCTTCAGTGACTTATTAATTTCCCACCATAGCAGGATAGTCAGTCCTACGTATGGCGGCACGGTCTGTTTGGGGCTTGAACCCATGACGGGCATGTTTTTAAGTAGTACGAGTTGACGACTGTATCATGAGACCGGAGATAACTTAATTATAACTTATAAAAACTCATCAGACGCAATTAAAATCATCATAAAAATTAAAAATATTTACTTTTAACATTTAATTTATTCATTAATATACATTTAATTTATTAATTTAAGTATTATATGTTATCATAATACTTAAATTAATAAATTAAATGCATTCCCTTGGGATTCCCGTTTTGTTCACGGTGAAAAAATCCAGCGAGGAATCGCAAGGAAATGTATTTAATTCATTATTTCAATATATTTTACCAGATAAATAGTTTTGAAATTGAATATCCTTTCTTTTGGTGTACGATAAGCCATATTATGATAAATATTTAATGAAATATTGCAAAATAACCAAAATTTCACGTTCACTTTCACGCAAGGTATAAAACCTTTATGTGTTAAACAATTGACAAAGTACCCTAGTTACTAAAGATGATAAACAGTAAAGCCTGTGCTTGTACTTGTACTTTCGTTACTTAGGCACATCTTGAGTATTTGGAAGTAATATTTAGAGTAATGTTACCATTTGTCAAATGTATGATGATCCAAATGATAGTGATTCAAGATGATTTAAAGGCTTGCGGCAAAATCATACTTGTTGAAAAAAAAACTATATAACGTGCAAATAAAAAATACTCTCTAAAACCTCTTTCAACGAGTAAAACTTGAATAACGAGCAATATGATTCGTGTTTAGGATACATTTTCTGGGATCTTCATTTTTCTGGAATCAAGATCACAATCGGTTGAAATAAGTGTGTTATATATTCATGAGTATTTCTTGCGTTTCATCACCTAAGATTTGATCAACGCATGTTTTACCAATTGCTAGTATTATGAAGACATTTTTCATTTTTATACCAGAATTTTTTGGGTCCTGCAACCGATTATCTCACTTTTCACACAAATCGTCTGGAAAAGAAGATCCTCTGGCATAACATAGTTTTTCGCATAACCAGTAGGTTAGTGGAACGGATTAAACTCGTTGTGCGGGATTCCAATGTACTTATTTGGAAACAGAATTAAAAACAATGTTGCTCATAAAATTATCTTTCTATTTTAGAAAAATGAAACCTCGAGCACATCACACCGATAGCTCTTCGATCAAATCGATCAGCTCTGAAGACATCAGCACACAGCAGCACTATCATGGAAACATGTGCTGCAGTGCGGAAGCGAAGAATCCGGCCTTCAAACGGGGTCGCCAACTGCAGCAAATGCAGATGATCATTCTTCCATTTATACCAATCCTGGCACTGATTGTGCAAACTTCCTACGAGATGATCGAGATCGTTAGCTACCGCATGGAGGTGACAGAGATCGAAAACCAAGTTACCATGGCGACGGACCTGGGAAAGGTCGTGACGCGCCTGCAGCAAGAACGTTCCGACGTGGCATTCTACATCTATACGAACGGGATGACATTGCGAAGGAATCTGAACGACACGTTTTTCGAAACAGATCTGGCACTGGACAACATGTCGTCCTGGCCTGACATTTCGATACGCACTATTCAACCAAACAACGGTGAGGTAACGTGGCTTAACATGAGCGAATTCCGCGAGACACTGCAGGAGTTTCGCGCCAACATCAGTACCGAGGATAGTACAGTGCCGCAGATTTTGCGATGGTACACGACCGCTAACGCAGCACTGTTGGAGCATCTTACCAATCAAATAAAGGACGCAAACAAAAGCGGGGTGTGGCGGTTTCTGTTGAGCTTCAAAAATTTGCTTCGTAGCATCGAAAGCTTGGACATATCTTCGGTGTACGGTATCAATTACTATGGTCGTGGATATCTCAAGCCCGATTCATACATCAAGTACGTGCAGCATGATATCCTCGGGCGGGACCTGTTGAATGGATCGCTTCATTTTGTTCCATCGCTGAAAGTGATCTATCGGAACATCACACTCACGATGCGAAGCTACGGCAACATAACCCAGTGGAGCAAAACCATCCAGAAGAACTTGCGACGAGAAGGAAACGTGGCAGATGCACGTTCGTACTACGAGTCTATGGCGTATTACATTGACGAACTGCGGAAGCTGCAGAGAGCGTTGCGGTCGATCATACGGTTCGTGGTGGAGGTCGTTTCGTATCGTTGTATTGATGTTTGTATGTTTCTTTTTTTTCTGTTACTACTGTAGGCATGATACAAATCTTTAAGTTGATTTTTAAAATTGCATACTGTTTTAAACATTTCGGGAGATTTGTCGCATGCTCCGCTCTTCTTTGAGGCTTATACATGCAGTCAGTGATTTCCCTCGGTATTACTAACATGTTTTACTTTGCTCTGTCTTTTGATGCCGGTCGGTGGCCTCTAGCAATGAAGTTCAGAAAGTACTCCAGTCGGCAGACAACATGGAAACCTTCGGCATTGCCATCCTGGTGGTCGTTCTTATTGTTTCTCCAATCATCATCATACTGGTGCGAAATGCGGCCGCAACCATACAACTGTACGCTATTAATCTGGCTCACAAAGCGAAGGAACTGAAACGAGAGAAGCGTAAATCCGATTCACTGCTGTTCCAGATGCTACCACCAACGGTGGCCACACAACTGAAGCAGGCCCAAACTGTCCCCGCGGAGTACTACTCGGCAGTGACGATATTTTTCAGCGACATCGTTGGCTTCACCGAAATTGCTGCGGAATGCACACCATTGGAGGTACGCAACCGCAGTGACAGGATAGTTTGGATGCCCTTCTCGTGTGGCCATTGCGGCGTCCCTGATATTAATCCAAAAATGTCTCTTGCTGTTTTTCTCGGACAATCTTTTTTTTTCGTTGACGACAGGTGGTCTCCTTCCTGAATGCCATCTACCGGATGTTCGACGAGCGCATTGAGTGTTACGATGTGTACAAAATCGAAACCATTGGCGACTCGTACATGGTGGCTTCCGGATTGCCGGTGAAAAACGGTGGTAGTACCCAACACTTCATTGCTAGCTTTGCTTTCCAAAACAGATACTCAAATTGTGATTCGTTAACAAAAATGTGTCCTGTTTTGTACCTGTATTTTTTCTTACTTGATTGTTATTTTCTCTTTATCGCCTCACATCCGGCTTCTTGCTGGCAACGTTTAATGGAATACGGCAGGCAACAAACATGTGGCGGAAATAGCAACAATGGCTCTGGATCTATTGGATGCTTCCGGCTACTTCAGCATACCGCATAAGTAAGAGCATTTCGCAAACACACACACATACACCTGGGAATAGCTGGATCAGGAAGGGGCACTTAACGAACGGCGGCATAAACTGCTTTTTCTTGTTTGGCATTACGCTAACGTGGGCTCTAGTTTTCGATGGACTATCTATCTGTGTCGTAATGATTGACCTACAGCTAATGATTGTTAATTGTGAACAGGTTGATTGGTTCCAATGTTGAACTTGGGGTGGAGGAATATGCTATTTTTAAGGCTTGTATTAGATATCTATGCAAAATGGTTAATCTTTCTGAAATGTTCAGGTATATTTTAAACGTACTAATAAAATAACTATAACATAATAAATATAATATAATATAATAACTAAAAACTAACACAAATAACTTCTGCTTAGTTTGTGCAATTATCAATCTGTAGTTGAAAAACATGCAAATGAATTTTTGCTTTGTTTCAAATTGGACAACATATGCATCTATTTGACTTAACACGTTAAGCGCCACGATTCGATCGATCGAGAAAATAATCGCTCTTCGACTCTGTACTCCGCGCTAAAAACTCTCTCCGCCGAACGAATAGTAGCAGAAAAAAGAGAGAGAGCATTGTCTTCTAATGCTGAACCGGCGTTGCTGTAGCGAGTCTGTAAAAAGTGTAATTGTAAGCCACTGTAACGTTCTCACCGCAAAGTACATCGTCTTGTTCTTTTTACAACGCAGGAAGAGTGACTACAATTTTGCACTTTAAGTATTGACAATATATTTGCTGGTATTACAAAACTCTTGAGTTTGCTGACAATAAATGCGTTATAAACACATTTGTCATAATGCCAGTCGACAACCGAATATTCTAACGGGAGACTGCCAGACTGCCATGGCTCAATTTCCATCCGTATCGTCTTGCAGTAGCTGTAAGCTCAAATACACATTACAGGCTTTACATATTACTTATTTTGTATTTTTGTCTTCTGTACACTACCCTACCCCTGGGACGGATGTAATTTAAAAAAATGATACATATTGCGACACATTTGCCAAAGATATGGATTCAATTTATTTTTGAACATTAGTGCAAAGCTCTCATAATTTAACGATGGAGGCGCCTGGCACCTCACAGAGTAACAACACTACTAGTTACAAAACAAAAACAAAGTGCTCTCGATCTTATTCTTGCAGGGCCAATGAACCGGTACAAATACGCTGCGGCATACATACAGGACCTGTGGTAGCTGGTATTGTTGGTACAAAAATGCCAAGATATTGCCTTTTTGGCGATACGGTTAATACTGCCTCCCGCATGGAGTCTACGGGCGAAGGTTGGGATTGTCGCTACGCTTCTTTTACAATATCTACCTCCCACGTCATTCCAACCTTTTGTGTGTCCAATTTGTTCTTTATTTCTTTTCACAGCTCTAAAAATTCACATTTCTGCCGAAATGAACGAAGCGCTGGTTAAGGTGGGAGGATTCAAAACGGAACACCGTGGATTGATCGATGTAAAGGTAAGCGAATGGTGCGACTAACGAACGGAAAAGAAAATTCGATATTATCAACCATTGATACATATCTACCATTTGCGTCTCTTTGCTTCCCAGGGCAAGGGCCTGATGGACACATACTGGCTAACGTGCAAGGAGGGTGCAACCCCGAACAATAGCCATGGAGAGGTGGCTTGGTTTGCGGATATGAAGCCGGTGTATTTAAAAATAGTTTAATGAAACACCAAACGACTGGCGACTGGCCTACATGAATCAAGAGAACTAGCAGTAGCAGCAGCAACAGCAGCTCTTGATATGACGAAATTACCGACTGCAGCAAAGCTTCGGAAGCATGGTTTATTTTATGAGTTGTGTAATAGCCAATAGAGAAAGGTTTAGAACGAGTATGCAAAGCATATGGATCAGCTTGAAAGAGTAGATGTTTTGTTTATAAACAACGATAAAAAATGGCGCAGTTAATGTATTGGTGTAACTTTTGTAACAATTGGTGTACGAAATCAAATATTGCGTTTACTATTTGGCTTACTATAAACAATTCGGTACATGCCTCGTATTTAAGCAAATAACATTACTAACCGATCAATTTTAATCGCCAGAGAGTGTCCCACATGTTCAATGTAAGGTTTCAAAAAAAAAACATACAAAAATAAAGAAAAATAGAACTATATTGTAAAAACAAATGAAGTCATATAAGCTTTATCTCTTTCTAAATAGGCTTTCGGTATTGTATTTCGTCCCACAAGTGTCCTTGCCCAACTACTACTTCAACTACTGCTACTTCCAGCATCGCCTATACTGGAGAGTACAAAATAGCCTGATCGCACGAAACAACGTTAGCGATACGTGCTCTCATGTCAAAACAGTGTGACGATAAACGATCTGATAAATGTTGCTGGGATGCAGCTAATCGACCATTACACAATGGGCATTTGCCGGGATGAAATTCAAAAAATCAACTTTGTAATAGCGCAATTCCAAATAATAGGTTTTAATACTAAGGGTTAAACTAAGAAAAATACCAAATATGAGCTCTTTATCTTTTCTGGTTCTCTAGAAAAGACCTTTCAAAGTCGAGATTTGTTTAAAAAACGCAGAAATTTTTTCACTTTTTTGGAAAATTTTGAACCTTTGTAACTTTTTCAAATATAAACCGATTTTGATAAGTTTAGATATTTTAAAAAGGATATTTAGTCAGCTTTAAAAATCCATTAAAGATTTTGAGTTAAGTTAATTTTATGCAAAAATAAACGATAATAACTGAAGAAACTTGCTAAAAAATTTCATCATTTTAATTTTTGACATGATGCCATTATTGAAGTGGCGTAGAGTGGCGTTGTCTCATATATGTCACATAATAGTGTAATATATATACTATCAATCTGTGAAGAAATATTCTGCGAAAGTTTGCGAACGCGAATTTTATTGAAGTTTTTTTTTTTTTTTATTTCTCGTAAGGACGGCCAGGTTGGCCGTATCATTATGGACTAGACTTAAATCTAACATTGATGGTTCTATTGTATTTCTTAATATCTATGGGCTGGCCGAAGCACATTTCCTTGCTCGGCTTTGTGCACCTTATTCCGGGTGGGCTCGGATTTTTATTGAAGTTTTATCACATCAACTTTTTCTAAAAACAGACAAATGCGCAACTAGGCGGCTCCATAGGAGCCTAGTGTAGCGTATTTAGTGTATTCTACAAAACTATATTCTACGTGATTTTAATTTCCATTACGAAGCTGTGTATCTTAGTTTCAGCTCATGTACTTATCTAATATGTAAATTTCTATTCTAACCTAACTTTATTATTAAATATAATGAAGCAAATTAGAATCAAATAACTTTTGGTCCTACTCCAGATTATAGACGGATGTAAGGAAAATAATTCTGAAATTATACGAATAACAGGAAAACGTTATGAATGCACCAGCATCTATTGGCGCTTTGGGAGAAGAAACTCCCAAAAGTCATGACAAACTAAATATAAGGATATAGGGGAGTATGCTACAAAGAATATTTTGCAAGAAAGAAAATGCATCCAGAAGGACATTTTGTATAATGAGCTGTATTCCTCTGATTCGTTAACCAATTCAATATCAGTAGCTACACGCACTAAAACAAAGACAGAGTTTAACTTTACTAATGAAGTAAATACTTTGTTTGTAGCTATCGTTGAACTCTGATTTTTTCGGATAGTTGTAAAACCAAGAACATACAATGTTTAGTTTTATTACCCCTTCTGAAGGCAGTACAGGACTTGGAAAAGTATAGGATGAATATTCAAAGACTAACAATATGAGCTGCTTTTCATGACGAATTTGGGAACTACTTTATTTCAATGTACCTGCTCTAGCGAATTATTTAAATGCCTTTATTCATGTCTCTAGAAATGTGAACAAGACGTCAGAAGCTTGTAATAGCATCCACCTAAGTTGTGTATGTAAAATTTTAATATTTGTACTACCTGTGAGTAAAAGTGATGAAAATTAGCTACAATTGTTCTATACAAAACAGAAAATATTATCTTATTCAAAATTATTATGTTTTGTTCATATATTATAAAACATTACAGTATATTTTAATATGGTTTATACTATTAGAAACAACAAATACAAGAAAAAAAACACACAAAATTAATAAAATTAAGCAAAGGTCCCTTAAAACACTATTTTATGTAGCGCCACCTGGTGGTATGGATGCGAACTACATATAAAATGTTATTTACTATCATAACTCTTTACTACAAACGATAAAAACAAACAATTTCTGCAAAAATAATTTTATCCCGAAATTTGTTCTAAACTGCCCATTGTGCATTAATGCAACCCTCTACCGAAGTGTCAGGGTCGGGCCGAAGAAGGGTGGAATGTATAAAGCCCACTTTAGTAGCCAGGTGACAGAGGTGATGAGAACAATTATGTTCGTGGCCGACCACCATCCAAGCACCGACCTGCGTTGCGTTGAATCAGACGAGCGCATGACTGTCCAAGAAGGGAAGGTATGCGTATGTTAATATTATTATCTTTTCACGACAAAACACTTCATTAACCAAATGACAATGTTATGGTTTACGGTTTGGCGGATTTACCTATTTTTGGTGCCTGCAGCTGATACATGACCGGCACGGATTTGTTTTCAACCGGTAGCGCAATAATGAAAGCGCAAGAACGAATGCGTTTGCGGTTTGTCGTTTCCCGTTCTTATCAAACAGCATCCGGCTCTTTCTCCTTCATCTCCTCCTTCCCCTTGCGACCCATACTGCTGACCGTTAATTGCGCGTAAAGGACCAATTATGTGGCTGTATTCGGTTACCTGTTTGCTAATGTAGCCAATTTATTCTGTACCGGTTCGGGTTGGGTTCGGCGAAAACAATAGAACAGCGAGAAGCTTACCCCGTGCCCTTGCCGGTTGGTATGATTCACGTGCACAAAACCATCAGCGCTTCCCTTCCATTTCCCCAGTTCAGTAATCCGATATTCGGTTGTGCCATTCTGTCTTTTAAGGCGGGAAAAATCATCGCTGGGGATGATGCCGTTTTGCAGGCACCAAAGAGCGGAAACGCCGCGGAGACAGGGGGCAGTGCAGCGCGGCTGGGGTGACTCTGCACGAGCTCAAATGATAACATTATCTACTCTGCTACCGACTGCGATCGGCATCGGTAGTGCATCCTGTCGTGCCTGCCGGTTCCCGGTTTGGCAGTCTAATTAGTGACATCGGGTATCAAGCCGCGGCATGCCGGCACTGAAACCATTGCTCTCGGGCCTCTATCGGCTCCATCGGCGACGACGACGATGACGAACGGGACGAGAGCAAAGCTCCATGGCTCACGAATATGTATAAAAGCACGCGGTCGTGTCCTGCAGTGGTGTAGTTTCCATTCGTACGCCGCATAGTGAACGCCGCACGCTCGGATTCGTTGGCAGCATCCGGCCGACCGGCACTTGGAATTGATTATTTTCCGCCGGTTAATCTCACAGTGTGCAGCATTGTTTGTGTACGGATGTGATTGGGTGCGTCAGTGTTGGTGTGTGGGCACGGGGGGCGCCATGCTTGTTTGTGACTGATCATTTATACATGTGTATGTAGAGAGTGTTACGGCCTTTATTTGTCTCTATTATTCTTCTCCAGTTCCGGTGAGTGGATTTCGTTTGCCCACGTGGATGCATCGCCATTTCGCAATAATTTATCGATGCTAACAATCAAACAGAAGGCAAACCCCACGTGTCTAGTGTTGTTAAAGCACACAAAAAAGCTTTGGGAACACAGCAAAGCTAATGTTGTTTCTAGCAAATCGACCGAACGGTAAAACAAATGTTCACCAAGGACTCCACCATGGAAACAGTTGCCGGTTAGGCTAGCTGCTTTTAAATTCGCCCCTCGCCTGCCCCGGTACTCTGAGGCTGTGAAAATCGATTGATCCAGAATCAACCCCGGGCGGTGGTGGTATTACAATCATCTAGCACCAAAAATCTCATACCATACCGCTCCACGAAGCTGGAGAGAACACAGGTGACCGTACATCCCCCACCGGACGAACCGGTCCTGACCGAGAAGCCAATTGTTGGCCTCTACCCAACTGGCGGCGGTGGCGTTGGGACAGGGCTCAAAGCGAAAGGCCCGAGATGTCCCTTCGAGCTGGATCGTCTTGTCACTGGGGTGGGCGGTGCTCCCGGCGAGCTGTCCCGGGCCCGGGACTTATCGCTAAAATCTTCTCCCTCCGTCGCGACTTCCACCTCGCGCCAGTCGACGTCCTGCTCGGACGTGGCCCTCGAACGGGAGGTGACGATGTACGGGTGCTTCAAATTCAACCCCAGTTCAAGGTGAGCCAGCATATTACAATTGGTAAACGTGTCACCACGCGTAAAATTCGGGTAAAATCGTGCTGGATAGAATACCGCCGACAAGTTTTGCAGGCCCATGAGGTGGGTGGAGACACCACTCTTCCACCCAACAACGCACGTTTGACGTTGAATGCAATTTTCGCGCGTTTTTTTTTATCTTCATGGGAACTTGCACTTGCACATATTGCACATATGCTCTCTTACACTCATATCTAATTATGTGTTCGAATTGGCGTTTACGTCACGCACACACAATCACACCGAGCAAAGCATCACTAAATTCAGAACAAATCAATTTTGTGATGCCTTGTTTCGGGCAGAATATTTAATGAAGATAGCGAGAATCACAAAGCGATTTAATTGCAGAATTCGTACACACGTTTTTTTAATATAAATAAAGATGAAATATTGCATTTCATGGTTCCGTTTCATCAATATTATACAAGTTTAACAGCTTTTGTACGTTATCATGAGTAATTACTACAATAAACATATACAATTATTTTGCGTAACGACCTACAAGGTCATGCCAAGTCTGTACAGGCTAACAGGGAGTGGTTCGAATAAGAATCGAACCTCGACCGCATCTATAGAATGATGTAGTAAATGTTACAAACTTATAACATTAGAAACAGTACAAAACTCCTTATATGTTACAATCCTCCGTAATATTAACACATTAATTAACGTTCTCGTTGCACAGAAATGCGCGGAAGCTGTTCATGACACACATGTTAATTGTGCTGCTCATACCGATAGCATCGGTCGTAATGCAAAATATGCTGCTGCTACAGCAACACGTGAAATCCTACAGCGAAACAATATCGGCCAACGAAGAGGTACGTGATTAATCTATCAGCATAGTAACGTGGCCCACGAACTCTGACCGACACCGGCACCATTGTTTCGTAACCGTTTCAGATGGCACTAACGATTAACATTACGCGCCTGCTGAATGTTATCCAGAACGAACGGATGAGTTTGGTGTTTTACATGCTGACAGGCAAGAATCGAACCCAGGTCCAACTTTCCATCGAGCACACGAACGATGCGCTGAACCATCTTGGCGAAGATCTTAATTATCTGCTACCGGCGGGCACTGCAAACCATACGCTGATAGCCGACATGAGGTGAATATGCTGCATTTGGCACGCGTCACACTCAATTCGCTTCGGAACGTTTCACTAAAATTGTGTTTCGAAAAATTTTCAAGCAAAGCAAGGAATGTTATGCTTGGGTAATTTTTTGGCATAATTTTTGCGCTCACTCGAGCCATACCAAAGCTCGATGTTACTGTCCGTTTGTTTTGTTTATTTTTAGAATCAAATCGCCCGAAAATGAAACCTTTACCGGGCTGGAATACTTCGAGCCGTACAATGCGCTTAACCGGTACGTAATCAATCAGATCGTGCGCAGTACCGGTACCTCGATTAGCTCAACCGTCTGGCGCCAGTTTGTGGTGTACAAAAATCTGATTGAAGCCATCGAAAGCATCAACATTGCTGCGATCCTAGTGCTGCAGTTCATTTGCAACGGTTATCTGGGATTGTCCGATTACGCTCAATACATACGCCGTGATGCGGCAGCTCTGGACTACATCGCTTCAGCGCAGAATTTCATGACCTCGCTCAGCATCATATCGGAGGCCGAGTTTAGTGTGATGCAGTACTGGCGCACGCAGGTGCTGATCAACATTTCCACCGGCTATCGCCGGGATGCGCTCGTAGAGTACTATCATTCGGTAACAACCGTGCTGAAAAATCTGCAAATGGTGCAGGACCAGATTCAGACCGACGTGAAGGAAACGATCCTGGAGGAGATCGAAAGTGCGCGAAGGCATCAGTCGATCTCGATCGGACTGGTGGTGGTTATCCTTATTATAAGTCCGATACTGGTGCTTATGATACGCGCAGCCACCAGCACGATACAGAACTATTCGACGAAGCTGATGGCTCGCACGATGGAGCTCCGCATGGAAAAGGGCAAGTCGGACCGTCTGCTCTACCAGATGTTACCACCGGCCGTAGTGAAGCAGCTGAAGCAACAGCGCCAAGTGCCGGCAGAAACGTTCGATGCAGTGACTATATTTTTCAGCGATATCGTAGGCTTCACCGATATCTCGGCTAGCAGCAGCGCGATGGAGGTGGTTATCATGCTAAATACACTGTACCGTTTGTTTGACTCGATCATACTGAAGTACGATGTGTACAAGGTGGAAACCATCGGAGACGCGTACATGGTTGTATCGGGGCTGCCACAACGGAATGGGAATAGGCATGCCGGCGAAATCGCCATGATGTCGTTGGATTTGGTGTGTGGCATTTCGGGATTCACCATACCACATATGAAGAACAGAACCTTGGAAATTCGCGTCGGTATCAACACGGGACCGTGTGTGGCGGGGGTAGTCGGAACTACCATGCCAAGATATTGTCTGTTTGGGGACACCATAAACACTGCGTCCAGAATGGAGTCTACAGGGGAGCGTAAGTGTGCTAGCGTCGTTATACTCTTTAATTCTACAAAAAAATGCAATTCATCCTTTTAACTCTCTTCCTTCAGCTATGAAGATTCATATCTCAAAGAGCACCAAAGAGGTTTTAGATAAACTCGGAGGATTCAAGATCAAACTGCGAGGAACAGTTGACGTCAAGGGCAAGGGCACAATGCAGACATTCTGGCTGACTGGCCACTCGATGTACGAACATCTTACGCCGGAAATGCTTATACCAATGTATAAGCAAAACGTAGTCACAGAACCTGATTTTCTTCAAATAATCTAGAATTTGATGGACAAACTGCACACTACTAAGCAATCCAGTTCGTTAATGGTATTAGCGAAACGATAGTTTAATAATTCATGATAAATTATAGTTTTTGTTCAATTCGAGCAAAATATGTTTGCATAGAAGTGCGAGCACCTAATATAGATGAAATCAATAAAGCGTATAAGAATAATTTTTTGCTGGTAGGATAAAATGGTAGAAAATGAGTGTTATAAAGAAAACAACATTTTATTCCTTATTTTTGAATAACATTTCAGCACTCTTTATTTAAGTCGCAACAACAAACACAACGCTCTGTGTAGAAATGCAAAATGCTACTTACTGTAAAAATAAATTCAACGAAAAATGTAAATTCGTTATTTCTCGTATATTCGTGTCGATATCAAAGCAGATTTTCGCATTGGGCCGTTAAGTGAGTGAAAAAACTTTGGCGCACACAAAAATACACACCTGTAGTGACCGGAGGAGGAAATACGCTTTTCGGATCTCATTAACCGTAGAGTTGGCAACCAGATTTACACAAGTAAGTTGGCAACCGGCATACCCGGGTATTCCACACGTTTTGATGCAAAAAAGTGACGATTTTCATAGGTAAACAATGCTTTCTATATTTTAATGCTGTAAGCAAGTAATGCCGACCATATATTCTCTTCTATTTCATTTATTCATTAAGTTTTTTCATTTTATTATAAAAATAACGGTCAAATTGAAATTTGGAATCGCTTGAATTTGACTCGAAAATAAGCACAATACGAAAAGAGGAAGAAGAGAAACGTCATTCTCCATACAAAATGTATGGCATACCCGAGTATGCTGGTTGCCAACTTACGTGGTAAAGTTAAAAAAATCAAAATAAAATACTTACAGGGGGGTTTAAAATTACAACTTATGCACCAAAAAATCATAAATTAAAAGTTGGGGGGCTACGGAAAATTTCAGGTCAATAAATGCAATTAATCAAAAGTTATTGCAGTTCGAAGTTGAAAAAAATACCCGGGTATCCGGTTGCCAACTTAAAGGTTAATACGCCACGCACTCACAGTATATGTGTTCCAGCTGACAGTTCTAACTCAACTGACGATTTATTTTCTTCAGTTCTATTCCTTGTCCTTCTCTCGCTGATGATACAACTATCCATTTATCTTTTCTCTCTCTCTCTCTCTCTCTCTCTCTCTCTCTCTCTCTCTCTCTCTCTCTCTCTCTCTCTCTCTCTCTCTCTCTCTCTCTCTCTTCCTCCCATACCTTATAATCCCTACAACACCATCATACAAAAAAAATTCTAACACATTACAGGGTTTTCCCAGTCACTTTCAAATGTAAACATTGTTAGTCACCGCGTGCAAGATATTAATCTAAATCAATTTGATATTTCATTTCCATCATCATAATGTTTAATTTCTCCGGCATGATTTTCAACACGTCTCAAACTGGATTGAGTTTGACAGTTCTTTGTTATATGTTGAAAAGCATGTGTAAATTTTATTTTGAAGCAAATAAACTATTTGACAGCTGTTGAAAAATATCTTGGATGCGGTGAATAATGATGTGCACATTCGAAAGTAACTTAGAAAACCCTGTATGTTGCCAACATGTGTATTTATCCGCATAATCTGAAACCCCTGCGGAAGTATTCCCCAAAGAGTTAATGAACCAAGGCTCTAATTGGTAAGCCGATTGCTCATTCAGGTCAACGATGGCGAATTGATTTGATCACATGGAACAATATGCTACCTAAAACTTCTTCTTCTTCTACTTGGTGTAACGTCCTACATGGACATGCCAGCCTTTACAGGCTTCCGAAACTTATTCAGTACCACAGCATCCCGGTTGTCAGTTCTTGCTATGGGGGTATGGTCCATTCTAGACTTAAACCCATTTACACGCACACGTGGCATGCACACTGTTGCACATACTAAGGCAAAGTGTGTTAGCGAGCCGATCGAGCAGGAGCTCTCGGCAGGGGCGCTCGGTGCGGCTGGTGTGCGTAACGGGAGTATGGTCCTTTTAATGTTTTAAAGTGTATTATTCATTTTGTCTATTTATTTATTATCGTGTAATGTTTTTACCAGTATATGAATAAGGAAGTATCGTCAAAGATATCACTGTTCGGATGAAACAGAAATATCGCTTAAGACAAGTAGCTCTGTTTGCAAAATTTCCATTTGAACGGTAGGTCAATAACTGCGTAAGTTGGAAGCAAGCTGTAATACATTTAATCGATAAGCTGCATTACCGAGGACAACAACCGTACTTCTCGAATGCTTAGGCTGTGCTCTGGCACCAATCGAACACGACATCCGACTCGAACACACCCATATAATCATATGGAGGTGCATTGTCAGACACAAACAAACAAACAAGACAAACATGTCAAATCCCATACATTTTTCATGTTCGATGTCGTGTTCGAATGGTGCTAGAGCGCCGGGTTAATTGAACAATGCTTGCTTGGCTCTAACAACCAAAACACATTTTCAGTTGATCTTCAAAAGGTGCGACGCTAATATTTACATTGACTTTCATCCTCATTTATGCAAATTATTAGGTTATATTTGGAATTACAATGTATTTATAGCAAATCAGTAAAATGTTTTTTTTTCTAACAAAACTGTCATCCTTCTGTCAATTGTCTTGCCCTTGTGAGGTTCGTAGTGTGCGATGTCAAATGAGCGTAGAAAACAATTCACACGTGTTTTGCCGGTAGAAGGATTGTGTCTGAAAAGTTGCTAGTGAAAGCCCACTCATGAAAAAGAAAAGCCAAAAACCTCAACATAAACGGAACCGCGCAAAGGTGGAAGCACCGGCTGAAGATGAACCTGCTGCGATTAAAAATGCTCCACACTCGTTTGTCATACGACGCGGAGAACGATGCTCATCGATTAGCAGACTGTCTCGTGATTTCCGCCGCATGATGGAACCATTCACAGCATCGAACCTTCGTGAGAGACGCATCAACAAGGTGAAAGATTTTGTTCACTTGTCCGGATTCTTTCACGTTTCGCACATGTGCGTATTTTCGCTATCGTCGCAAACACTGTCGCTCAAGATAATACGCATGCCGAAGGGTCCCACCCTGACGTTCAAGGTGTACCAGTACACTTTGGCAAAGGATGTTATTAGCAACTCGCGTAAGCAATTTGTAGATGAAGAGTGCTTCAAAACGGCCCCACTGGTCATATTGAACAGCTTCAGCGGAGAAGGGAAACATTTGAAGCTAATGGCTAGCACGTTTCAAAACATGTTTCCTCCGATTAATCTCTCCACGATAAAACTTTCGTCCCTGAAACGATGCGTACTGCTATCATACAACCCGGTAAGCAAATTGATCGATCTTCGACACTACTCTGTCACAGTAGTTCCAGTAAATTTGAATCGAGGAGTGAAGAAGCTTGTAACGCGCAACATACCAAACTTGGGAAAGTTTGAGGATATAGCTGATTTTGTCGAGAAGTAAGTTCAAAGAGTGCAGTTTGCGAGCAAGCAAGGTTAACAATTTTTTTTATGCTTCACAGAGGACATCTTCTTTCGGAATCCGAAGCCGATGACGAAGAAGCACACGTTGTGCTAGCGCAGAATCTAAAGTGTGGAAATTTGGCCGAAAATCAATCATCTTTACGATTGCACGAGATTGGTCCTCGTATTACGATGCGGTTAATGAAGATTGAGGACGATCTTATGACGGGTGAAGTACTCTATCACGACTATATCGAAAAGGACGCGATCGAAGTGGAAGCTCTCCGCAAGAAGCGCGCTCAGCAGCGCCGACTAAAGGAGCAGCGCAAGCACAAGCAGGAAGAAAATTTGAAAAAGAAAGAAAACGACAAAAAGGAGCACCGTGCCAAGACGTCAAAGCAAGGCAAGAGCGGCGAATTAACGGAACGGGACAGGTTGCTGTTGAAAGATGCGGAGGAAGCTGTGGGCGATATATCGGATGAGGATGACCGCGAATACTATCGCAATGAAATTGGCGACAATCCGGATGAAGAGTTGTTCGAATCGGCTGGAAGTGGCAACCGCAAACGACCATTCATTCCGAAGGGATCAAACTATTCGCTTAAACCGAAAAAGCCTCGTATGGATAAGCGTAGACAGTACGAAGAAGACGATCGACTTGCCCGTCAGGACGGCAAGCGAAGAGGAAACGAAGGGAAGGATAAGAAAGGCAAGGCAGGGAAGTTTGCTAAAAAAGGCATGGGTGATGATTTTAGAGGGAAATCAAAGTATAATGGTGGCAAGAAAAACAATACTGGAGGAAAAAAGTCTGGTGGAAAGAAATCTTCGAAAAGAAAGTGAGTACTAAATAAAGCTATATACCTTATGACACGGGGTAATCTTGAGTTGGTTTATTGTTCATCCGCTGAAATTTCGCAAATTACTTACAACACCCAACCCGTAAAGAAGTTTATCTTCCAATGCGGACCATTCCGCTTTCTGTGCATCCTCAATAGCGGGAAGCAGTTCGCTGAGCTGCTCGTTCTCGACAATCGTTCGGCCGTGCAATTTAAGGAAGAGGCTAAGGTAGCTTTGCGCCAGCTCAAACTCCTTTCTCTGCCCTAACATGTAGACGATCATATGCATGAAAGCGCCCATCACCGGAAGACTGCCACTACCACTATTGAACGGTGTCAGATTGCGTATCTCATAGTCAATCATGGACGGGCCAAGCTTCATTAGATGGTCTATCGCTTTACCGTACTCCTCCGTAGTGAGTGCCGCGTTTAGCAGCCTTCCAAACGGGGTCAAATGATCTACCTGGTTCGATTCGATGATGCGCGATCCTCCTTCCGCGATTTTTCCACCAGCTGTCGACGTTTTATCGCCAATTGTCGCTTGTAGATCGAATTCGAAATCCAGACCAGCCACGGTCGGCAGGAAGAATGGGGCTGATTTAGGTTTTGTCAGAGCTTGTCTTGGGCGGTTGCGCTTTTTAATGATGTCCAAATTCAACAAATTCTGCCACCGAGATGCTGCCACATTGGACATGGTTATCAACTCACTAGATAGCTGGGGTGGTGAACTGTACTCGAGATTAATCTCTTCAAACACATCCTCCAGTTCATCAACTTCCATCTGCTTCGTGTTATACAGTGGGAAGCCAATGCCATCCTGCTGCTCATCGCATAAGGCGGTTGGCAAATCCAGCAATGGAGCATCGGACTCGGGCTTCAGTCCGCGCAGCGTGACGTTCGTGAAAAGACTTTTGTTCGCCCAAAGGTTAATGCCTCGGTAGTCCACATGTGCAGTTGCCAGAAAATCGCCTGTCGGTGACATTGTGAGCGATGTGCACATGTGTGATACTCGAAAGTGATCGATCAGATAAGAAGAAGGAATATCCCACACTTTTACGACACAATCCTGAGCGGTTGTAATTAGCCAGCGGCTATCGGGTGAAAAACAGGCGTCGGTTATGGTGCCACGATGTCCGTCGAACCGACGCACAATTACGCGAGTATCCAGATCCACTAGACGCAACGTGAAATCATCCAGGGCGACACAAAGGATAGCACTTTCCCGGTGCGTGCGAATAAGTGTTATAGGATCGCCCAAGTCCAACGTTTCGATCGGGGTTTTTACAACCGTCGTGTACGGTTGTTTGAAGCTCCAGAACTTTAACAGCCCGTCGGCTGCACCCGAAACAACCAACTGATTCAGATTGTCGCTCGACAAGCCACGAATGTAGTCGTTATGAGCTGTTGGTGCACCATAACTAGCGCGATGAATGCCACTCTGTACATTGAAACGTTCCACATGGCCGCTGGAGTAGCCGATGACGACAAAATTGCCACAATGACTCAAGCACAAACAGGTGGCCATTACACTGAAGTCTTTTTTGTGCTGTTTGTTTTGGAAAGCCTCCGGTACGAGATGAAGGTCGCCCATACGTCGTTTATCATATGACCATGTAGTCACTTGAACTAGACCTTGATGAAGAGCAGCGATGCTATCCCACTCTTTATCGCGCGTCACTTCCGATGTAAAGTAGCTGATGGGTGGCATACGGAAGGGATCTTCGGATTTCTCTGCAATCAAAAAACGATAGCAACTTAATACTAGGCTGTTTTTCTTCTTTTCCATTCAATGGGCAACGAACAATACTTACTCTTTTGCTTTTTAGAAGCTTTTCTGTTATAGCTAGCCTTCCCTAAGCTGCAGTTTAACGTTTCAGCTACAGTGCTGAAAATTCTCAACGAAGAATCTTCACCCGCTGACACTATATTCCGACCGGATGAACCATGATATCGGATGCACGTGGGCGGTGCGGCGTGGCCTTCGCGGAAACGCAACAAACGTGCCCCACCATCGGACAGATCAAAAATCCACATTTTCAAAGAGTTGTCTGGCGAGCTCGTTACCAACAATGGTTCGTTAGGTAGAAAGTGAAGCCCGGTCACCGAATCATCGTGTGCCATCAGTGTCGATACGATGGTTTTTTCTTCCAAATCCCAAAACACAACCTGCCCGTTTGAACTGGCACTGGCCATGATGGCGGTACCATCGGTACGGAAGCTTATCGCTGTCACCGGTCCCCAGTCCTGGTGAACTTCCATCACCGGTTGATCGTACTGGATGTTGAGCAACACGATCCTTCCACTATGTAATCCTACGGCGATAACGTCCAGAGCGGGAGCTTGCTCCAGCTGCATTACTTTGCTATCGAAATCCGTAAATTTGTGCACCAATTTGCACGACTTCAAATTCCACAGCTGCAGACCCCCCTGGGCGCTACCAAGCAAAATTTTGTTTTTATACGACGCTGGATGCACGATGGCCGATATTTCAAACGTGTGCGCTGCAAATGGGATCTCCAAGTACAGCTCCTGCGTAGACACGATCCATATCTTCAGCAGACTGCTCTCATCCACTGATATGAGATGTTTGGCGAACGGCAACAGCAGACGTACCGGCTTCACATGCCCGCGATACACTTTGCGCAGTTCCACGCTCGATCGCCATCCGTAGATGAGGTTGCCGGCGGCAACATACGTTAAGAACCCATCCGCGGCGATGGCAGTGATGTTGGCCGGATGGATTCGGCCAGTACGAATCAGACGAAAGCTGTTGCAGCCATAAACGTGGAACGAACGTCCAACACAAGTGATGACAACATTCTCACGTCTCTGGTCAATGTAGCGTACGCTGGGAGGTATATGATTGCTAACGTAGCCAAGGGCTCGGTTTGGTTGAAATAGATGGCTGCTATTCATGGTTCTATCTTACTTTTTTCGAAACAAATCGCACGCACGCCGATTCAATACATTCCGCAGCACAATAGCACGTGCACGACTGATTACAAAAACATTGTTGTCAGCTGTCAGTTCAACTTGCCTAAGCAACAGCGGGACTTCTACGGTCACGGAAAAAATAACGTTATTGTTTAGCAAACGTAACCATTATCAACAGCACTAGTAATTAGAATAAAACTGAATACAAACAATCCCTAAATCTGAAATGAGTCAAGCCAAACTCATAAAATTTCAAGTATTTCTCCCGATAGGATGTCAATCGCGGCAAAAATTAGGAACGTTTCAAGTGTCTAAAATGTCATGTGTTCACAATCATGACCAGATGGCCGACCTTTGTTCCTTCCAAGCTAGCTTTCAATTCCTCGCGCCCTTTGTTGTTTTGCCCGGCGAAAAAGTATTCGAGTTTTGTTCTGGTATTTTTGTGCATTTACCTTTGAAATTAGGAAATAAAGGTAAATTAAAGGTGTAGGAAATTGTTACGGTTAACTAGAAGCTTGAAGTAATGTGCTCACACTCTTATTTGCTTTGTAGGTTAGACCGTTGGTGTCCGGAAATGGATCCGGTCGGTTCGAAGGACTTGGCATTTCGTAAGATATGCACAGAACGCTTCGTGACATCGATATACTACTGCTTGTTGCAGCAGTATTTGCTGGTGACGATCTTTCTGCTGTTCATCAACTTTAGTATCCTGCATCCGATAAACTGGATCGTCGGAACCGTGCGACTGCTGGTATCGTTTTACCCATGGATTGCATCGGTTCCTTTAGCGATCGCGGTCGTCGTTCATGGAATAGTGCTTGCCAAGTCGTGTCTACTAGAAACTCGGTATCATTCAACGTACTGCCAGCAATTGTACCGGAATCTCATACAACGTTCGATACTCTTACTTACCAATGGAACAATCGGTTGCTTGACGGCATGGCTATACACACGATTTCTGCGAGATGAGTACCGGCTTCTGTTCCTGCCCAGCGTACAAGACGATACTGTGTTCCTCAATGACCGTTTCGTATATCTGGTAATGAGTGGTGTGTTTGGTGGCTGTTATTTCTTTCTGCGGGAGCAGCAAAACCCGGATGCCGTAGACTTCCCGATCATTCTGCTACCAAAAGTTGCTCAATACTGGAACAACCTTAGCAGTGTATTAACTAAATCGATGCGAAAATCAGCGATTGGCATGTTTATCTACCTTAGCTTCTACTACACCTTTTCTTGTCTTTTCCGGCATAAGCTAGCTTCTGTTTTGGGAGGCGCTCGACTGCAGGAAGACTCGACGCTGTACAGCTTCTGCAGTATCATAATGGATATTCGCTTGTTGGTGTATACTTGGTTGTTTTCGGCGCTCATATTAAGCAACATAAATTTGATGCACGTGTTGTTCGGTATTTTTCTTGCCGAGCCTCAAAACTTCCGTATTGAAACAAGCGCATTTCAGGCGAATGACGAGCCATTGCTTGCGGATGCACTAGCATACAAGCAAATTCCGATAGTACAGCAACTGGCGGTCGAGGATTTGTTTGCCATCGCCGAGGCACAGTGTTTGAATCGCCGGAAACAGCTATTCTCATTAACAGTACCTGGTGGTCACCCAAACAACTGGCGAAAATTGTACGATGTGTGCATGAAATTGATCGGTGATTTTACACAGGAACTAGACCAATCGATCGGCGGAATTGAACTGAAGCCTGCACCACCAATGGTCCTAATGGGAGGCGTTTTGCGACCAACGGCATCGATGGATAAGGATCGGTTTCTAAAGAAACAATACAATCAAAACTTTGGCATCCGGAGCTTATCAACGCCAACGTTACCAGGCACGCCGTCCAGCGAAAGTAATAAACAGGAAGCGAAATCTGAAGGAAAGCGTGAGAGTAAGGCCATTCTTTTTGCATCGATTTTAAAGCGAATACCAGGCTACGATTTCTTGTTTACGGAATCAAAATCAGCCAAAAGCCATTATCTGCTCTCTGTTCAATCGCAGCTGATAGTGAAAGTCGTTCAAAGTTTGGTAGCCATTGCAAGCCGTTCTCTCTACGAGGACTCGTACGGTGTCTTACAAAACGACTTGCCATGCATCGTTCACGCTTTACTGGAGCTGAAAAAGGTTGTCGATAAGATCGGTTCCATTAATCTGGATGTGAAGAAAGTCGATCGGAACTATATTGCTTTAAAAGGGGCCGTTAAGAAGAGCTTATATCGCTTTACCACGGCCTTCGGGCCGTACATTAAACATCTTGTAATAGAACCAGAGGACATAAAAGCCCTGCAGGGTTTTGTAAACTTCCGTGAAGTTTGATTTAGCATAGGAATCTTCTTTCAGATGTATAACAAAATGTCCCTGCTTAATCGAAGAATATGTCAAATGAAGTGTTGAACATAAAATGTATTATTTGTATGAAAAACTACAACATTGCATTGTATTTCTAAGCGTTTTAGAGAATTAGCACGGTGTGCAATGTGTATGGCATACTCGTAAAGATGGTTCATTACTTTGGCAGCAACTGAAAATTTATGATGTTATTATAATTTACAGTAAGAATTTGAACTTTTGAACATTTACAATTAATAAAATCATATCTATCTTCGTAAAAGATGGAAATCAATCCGTGGAAGGCATTATACTAACAACAAACAAACATTTACTGAAATTTACGTTAAAATCATTAACATTGTTTACTATATACTATGAGGGAAAAGTTGGGAAGTGTATATGATTATAAATAAAATTAAAAAAGAAATCTATTTTATTTCACAGCTTTGGTGATGTAGAGATGTTTTTGTATGTCGTTTGCGACCGATATACGGATAGTTTTTCAAATTTGAATCATAATAATAGTTTGCTGTCCTACCCCTATTAACGGTGCATCGTAGTTTTTTTTTTCTTATTTTTACAATCCCCAGATTAGAAATTAATAAATTTTTTTGCTGTTACATTGTATTTTAAAAAGTTCGAAATTATATTTAGTATTTGTAGTGCGAGTATAATATGATGATTATACATGAAAAAACTCCGTTTTAGTCATGAAAGCTATTGTTTTCCTGTGCTTTGTTGTAGGAAGCATATGTCAATTCATACATGTCAAAAATGCGTATATTACGCGACCCGGTTTCCTTTAAATTTAAACGTACGAGCAAGAGTGCCCAACACTACACAAATTTGCGGGAGGAGAAAACGATACGTCGTTCATAAAAATCGGTAATATACAGAGCAAATGTGCGATAAATTATTCCACTGACCCGTATCGTGGAATGAGAAAAGTTCATCTAGAACTGTGACTAGCAGTTTGGTTGTGTATTTAGGGTATCCTGCGTTGTACAGTATATCTCGTAATTGCTTTCTCTTCTCTGTGCGGAGTGGCTGCTTAAATGGGCAGACATTTTGTTTTTTGATGACCGTATTCTTTCCATCAGTGCGGTGAATGATGTTTCCTACGATGTCGTGAAATTTCCCCTAGAAGAACTAACCCACGGTAGAAAAATAAGTACGGGACAATCTCGTTGAATTTTTAATCGTGCCATACGAAGGGAGAACTACAATCTAAGCGTGTAAATTGATGGGCGTAGGGTTCATCGTCATAGGTTTGATTCGATCTTTGTCCCTTTTGCAGCAGATTGATGGCGTCAAATGGGCAGAAATGAGCTTATTATCAATGGCCGGAGGAAGTGCGTTCTTTGTAGTGTGCGGTTCAAGATTAGATCATTTGTATGAATTATTCCTAGCTCTCATCGCCTTGACTGTGGTGAACTATATGCAAATCAGTGGCGAAAGTTTACTTGACGTCCACGAATTCGAACACGTCCACTGCTGCTGCTGCTGCTGCTGCTGCAGCAGTTGCCACGGCAAATTTTTCGCGACATCAAAAACTACTTGTACCAGAGTACCAGTACCCCACGTCGAAGCCAAAACGAGAGTAAAGAAGAGTGGATGAAATTTCATCTGCGTGAAACTCGCGGCTAATGGAAATCTATGTAAAAAAAGGGAATGGTTCACTACTAGGAGAAACAAGATATAATATTTTTTGTAGTTTCGGTGTGAGTAAGGAATTTTGTTGAGAGCCACCATTGAAGAGGAACGAAATCGTCGACAAATTGTATTTGTATGTCATGTGCCTATGATGAACTTGAATTGAACCAAATAATTAAATGTGGCAGAGTCGTTGTGCACTTACCCGTGATTTGCAGTTCGTACGGAAGGAAACAAAATCGTATCTTTTTAGGCACTTTTGTGGAATCGCAGATGCACAAAAACAAAGTACCAGGAGGAGGAAGTGTTTCTTTGTGGTAGTGTAGGATAGCAATGGTTCGGTATGTGTAGTGGTGGTGTTCATGTGCAAGGAGATGCAGTTCCTTTTCGGTTGTGTCCGTAGGGCTTTGTTATTAATTTTTGCTTCGTATATTCTCTTCAGTTCTGCTTTCCACTCGAGATTAACCTTCTGGAAGGTGCAACAGTATTTGGGGAGGTTTTCTTGTGTAGTAATTTAGTTCAAAGGCAGAATGGATGCGTGTTTTCTGTTCTGGTTTGATTTTAAAGTGCGTTCAAATTCCTTCTTCTAATATTATCCACATTCTCCTTGATAGGAAGAAGCAATTAAAGCAATAGAGGCAGACGCGCAGCTTACTACAAGAGCTCTGTGTGAAAACAGTGCTTATACATAGAAGATATCTAATATAGCGAAGAAAACATAAACCACAGCGGCGGCAGGATGGGCAATCGTGATGATGAATATGATTATTTATTCAAAGGTAAGCATGACTTCAGTCGTTTGTACATTTAGAATGTAAACCATTTCCATATTATTGTGAGTGATGATGATGATGATGATGATTACAAATATAAAGAGCTAGTTTGTTTTGAATCCCTAAATTGTATGATGTTCATGTATTCATTGTCTTTGGGTGCGCACAGTGACCTTATTATACATTGTGAGTAAAATCGGAGCAAGTTGAGCAATGAAAGTGTCCATTTGAAGCTAGGGGTTTTTGGAATCGGTCGTTATGGGCGAGACAAAGGCCTGAACGTTTTGCAGCGATGTAGCGTAAAGCAGGATGGAATAATGAAGTGGATGATTTTTTTCTTCGTGTGCGCTTATCAACTGCTAATACATATGTGTATGAAAGAATGTTGAAACATGACATTTAACCAGCCAATGAACAATTATATCAAGGTCATTGGGGTCTCAGGCTTGTTAAATTTGGTCAACTTTTTCGGGTTTCTTTAAAACGCTACTCACAACAAAGATGAGAGTAGTCTGTATGGTGGTAGAGCAATGGTTTCTATTTCACTATCGGCTGTGTCATTCGGTAAACGTGGATGAATCATGATGATTCACCCAGCTCGGTTCGATAACAGGCCAGACACTGTAATGGCAAGTGTAACCAGTGGAATTGTAAAGGGGCGTCTACGTGGAATGACGCAAAGTGTAAAAAGGCCACACACCCGTAAAAAATTAACCAAACGTGTGATAGCATTTGAATTACAAATGAAAATTATTGTTGGTTTCGACAAAAGGCATTAGATCTATTTAATTTAAAAAAATATATTAATCAACTTATTTAGATGTGGCTATTAGGAATAAATGTGGAATTAATGTAATATTTTTATTCATAAATATTACACTTACTTTGTGAATAATAATTCATTGCTCTTTTTCGTTATTTACTAGTTGTACTGATCGGAGACTCGGGGGTCGGAAAAAGTAACCTGCTTTCGAGATTTACTAGGAATGAGTTTAATCTTGAATCGAAATCAACCATAGGTGTGGAATTTGCTACTAGAAGTATAGAGGTATGTGAAACGTAAAGGTAAAATGTTAAACTATGTTGCTAATATGCTTTGTGTGATGTCTCGCAGGTCGATGGTAAAACTATTAAGGCCCAGATCTGGGATACTGCTGGACAGGAGCGCTATCGTGCGATAACTTCAGCGTACTATCGTGGTGCTGTGGGGGCTTTGCTCGTATACGACATTGCGAAGCATTTGACTTACGAGAACGTTGAACGATGGCTTCGGGAGCTGCGTGATCATGCTGATCAAAATATTGTCATCATGCTTGTTGGAAACAAGAGTGATTTACGGCATCTGCGTGCCGTACCTACGGATGAGGCGAAGGGTTTCGCAGAACGCAATGGGCTCAGCTTCATTGAAACGTCAGCGTTGGACTCGACCAATGTCGAAACAGCATTCCAAAACATACTCACAGGTATGTGCAGTCAGTTCAATACTTTAGCCAGGCTGTTGTGATGGTATTGGGTAGGCATTTAAATAATTATGTCTTTTGCTTCTTCAGAGATCTACCGAATTGTGTCGCAAAAGCAAATCCGAGATCCGCCAGAAGGCAGCGTAATTAGACCGAACTTGGAAAACATCGACGTGAAGCCGACCAATCCGACGACTGATTCCGTGCGAAAACAATGCTGCCAGTGACCGCCGCAATCCGAAGAGACGTCCGTTCATGATGCTGTGTATTCAGTAATAACATCATCCAGCACTACTATTTCTACTACAACTACAGATAGTACTGCAAGCACTACTACTGCTACCGCCACCACGGTTACTGCATCTAATATTACAGAAAAAGCTAAAATTAATTACAATATTGCTCCAAATGAACCTATTACTACTACCACTACTACTACAACTACCACCGCCACGGCAAAGAAGGCATCAAACATCGGCACCATCCACAATGGCGTTAATTCTAATATAGGTGATTGCTTCAACATTGAGATTTCCAGCTTCCATAGAAAGAAGCCACCGACAGTTGATGGTAACAATTACGCTGGAATGCTTTTAATTTGAAGCATAATTGTGCGTGTGTGTCATGTGGCCAATATGCTGGAGCATTCCTTTCCTTTTTGGCTACATCATTACCCGGTGCATGATGGAAGTGTGTCACACTGTAGTGCATTTTTATAGAGACAAAATTAAGCAACAGTAAAGAAGAAGAGTTAATTATGTGTGCTTGTTTTTTCTACTTATTCCATTGTTTTTTTTTTATTAATGCAACGTTTGATTGTCTCAGAGCATGGAGATTCTGGAAATAAAAAAAATATATATAGCGCTTTTTATTCCATAGATGCGACAAAGTGAACTGTAAAGCTATGCCAAAACACTGTGGACACTTCGTTTACTGTTACACACATGAGTGTGTTTCTCACATTTCAGAATGCATGAATGATAAAAATCTGCCTACGACATTAGAGCGGTGTTGTAAGAACAAACAAGAATATGCATAACATAAAAATATGTGATGAGTTTTAACCTCTCTTGCAAACGGAGAGGAGAGTTATGAAAGTGAACAACAATTAACAATAGAACAATGTTTTCTCTAAAATATTGATGAAGTGTATCAAACCATGTATATGACATATAAGGGAATCAAATACATGTTTCAACAGAATACCAGGAAAATATATAATATTATATAATTCTAGTGATGAGTGTCAGTCCATTCGTGCTGCAAGCAAATCCATCTCGTAGTTGGTAGAGAGGTGAACAAATGCGCGTTACTTTCTTCGAGGACCGTATTTCTTCTCACATGTTGCTGAGGAAGGATCTGTGCTCCATTGTAATAATAGCGCGCATGCATTTGGTAGCAATTGTAACCGAGAATATTGTTTCGATGTGTTGATCATTGCTGATGTTATGAACATTGGATTACACCCATCTTGGCTTCGCAAGCGGTTACTCGTGCAACGTACATCTTTATGCTTTTGTGTTATTTAACAAGCACATTTGATAGAGAAGATCCAGTTCGATAAAAAAATGAAACAACCAGCGGTAAATATGCGGACGATAGTTGATGTCAAAACAGGAAGCTTTGTTGTGTGATGGCTTAAAAAATCAAAACAGAAAAGGAACAGAAGTGTTTTAATATAAGAGAAATATCACTAGATAATGTTTTGTTTTCATTCAAAGTTCAAAATAAAGATGACGGATTAAGGATGAAAATGAAAAAAAAAAACATTGGAATTATCATACTTTCTGAATGTAGGGTGGTAATAGGCATGGGCCATGTTCTGAAATATACAGGCGGTCCCCGAGATACACGGTTAATGGGGACCTAAAACGGCCGCAAATTACCGCGTAACTCGAATTTCCGCGTAAGTCGAATCTCGTGATTTCCAGCTAAAATATCACTAATTTTCGTGTAATTTTGCAAGTAGGAGGCGGTTTTAGTCACTTTATGAATTGTTTGATATGGTTCTGACTGAATATAACAGTTTTAAACAATTTGAAATTGTTTTTAACATTCGATCAAAACGGAAATTATTTGGCAATTTACAATTGAAGTGTCAAATCAGTACAATTTGCTCAAAGAATTGTCAAATTTAGAAAACCGCGTATCTCCGAATCCGTGTATAAGAGGTACCGTGTATCTCGGGGACCGCCTGTATAAGTGATGGCGTGTACTGCAGTGGCCGTCATGACGATTTTTTTGTTCGAGATGTAGTAAGTAGTAAATATCCATCCCTATCAGCACAAATATAGAAAGAAAGAAGGGAACGGAAGGGGGTGTTGTTAAGAGCAGGTGAAGAAATGAATAGAGTTACATAAGTACCTCACTTTTCCAAATTCTAATATTCTATATTAAAATTAAATAGATCAGAACCGAAAATACCAACTCCCGAAAAAAAGATGATTAAGGGGCTCTTCTAATTGTACAATAGCGTTAGTATCATACAATTTTGTTGCAAACGTTTTGGCAAATCAGTCAACTAAAAAGCTACTACACTAAAAAGCTACTACTACGATTTAATGCAATGAACTATATTAGAAATATTAGAAATGTTCAATGAGATCTTCTTCATCAGACCAGGTAGAGGGTACAGGAACAGGAAGGAATTGACAGTACAACATTCTGATGTATGCCGGCTTCAGATATCTATTCCGGGATTTTATTTTATTTAAAACGAAATTTGTAGACTTTGCCTTCTATTGTGGCGTGTCCTAAATCTCACCAAGTCATATGTAAAAAGAATATTCATCGAAGTCGAAAAATATCACAATGCTTTCAATTTAAAATAACAACAGCATGGTAACATGTTCACTCACATTACTTATATGAACTTAAATTTAAAGACTAATTTATTTTGTTTACTGCTCACAGCTAATTTTGGTATTACGCAAAAACGTTATAAAAAAACTGTAAAATAGTTAACAAATTAACAATTTTGCAGAAATCAATCAAGCCAGCAGTTCGTCCAGTCAAGAGTCTCCATCTATAACGACAATGCTTAGCATAAAGCAGAACGGATTTGAAAAGTGAGAATGTGTGAGTGACTTTAATTTTCTCCACCGCGGCGCTACTATCGCCACAGAGGAGTGTGTCGATGGCTTGCTGACGAAGAATTGTTTGCTGTGGGTGTTGTGTGTTGAAAAAATCGAAAAAGGTTCTGCAAAATATACACAATATTGGAGAAATACGATTATTACGGTGCGTGAATGCGATAAGTTTATCGGGAAAGTGTTGGTTGCCGAATGCAATTCTAGATTGTCGCGGAATAATACGTGCAAAGTCTGGCGCCTTGCATGGAGGCGCCAATTGGCCTAATTAAGGTGTATTTGCGGGAAAGTGAACCATAACGCATCGCGATTGCCGATTCTAACCAAAACGAGTGTTTTTTTTGTAGAATATGTGTTGAATACGGTGTGTTGTGATCGTTATCGCGCCAAAAAAAGTGATATGAAGCAGGCGTCATCACCGCTAAAGAAAGTTGCTGGATGCTCAAAGGCTGCGGTTTTTTGAGCGATAGATCGAAGTGCAGTAGTGTGCGTGTGATGTTTGATGCGTAACGGCTTCGTGTCGTAGATGAAAGTGCAAAAGTGTGTGTGACGAAAAAGTTCCTGTCTGGCGAGATACCGTTGTGTATGCGCATCGTGCACGACATTGTTAAATGTCATTTTATTATTAAGGCAGAAACGAAAACAACTTTCTCAAGTCGATAGCGGTTTGGTGCTAAGTTGCTACTAGAACGGTAGTTTGTTTACTTACCTTCCTGGAGGAGCTTCCCGCCCGACAGGACCGATGTGGTCGGCGACGATTGCAATTCTCTCTGTTTTATACGATCTCTTCTACAACACTGGAGGACGATTACGATTGGTAGTGATAGTGGACAATTAAACCAACGGTGATATATTAGTGGCGGAACGGCAATTATCAAAGCTGCATCATGTTTTATGCACACATCGTGCTGGCCAAGAAGGGCCCTTTGGCCCGAATCTGGCTGGCTGCTCATTGGGATAAAAAGATCACGAAGGCACACGTTTTTGAAACGAACATCGAGCAGAGTGTTGACGGTATCATGCAACCAAAAGTAAAGTTGGCTTTACGTACCTCCGGACATCTGCTGCTGGGAGTCGTGCGCATCTACGCGCGGAAAGCCAAATATCTGCTGGCGGATTGTAACGAAGCATTCGTCAAAATCAAGGTAGGGAGTGGCGTTCTTACTCATGAAAATGATACTGAATTTACACAATGTTCCCTTTTTTAGATGGCTTTTCGACCGGGCATGGTAGATCTGCCCGAAGAGCATCGAGAGGCAGCAGTCAACGCGATTACGCTTCCGGAGGTGTTCCATGACTTCGATACACCGCTGCCGGAATTGAACGATGTCGACATCGAGGCACATTTCTCTATAAATCAATCCCGGGCAGATGAGATTACCATGCGCGAAGATTATGGCACCCTGCCCCTAAACATACACGATGATGGTTTTGGTGATATGGGCTTCGATGATACTCCGGATATGGTTCGTGATCGTATGGACGATCAGATGGAGGTAGTTATCATTTTTTTCTAACATTAGTTATAAGCAAATGCTACATACTAGGACATATTAGAGAACTAGCCCAAGACATGAAAAATATTTTGTTTTCCCAGTGAGTGTGAATTTATTTTATTTTCTAAATTATACCGATTATTAGGAAATGAAGAAGTTGTACTGTTTGTTTGATATTATGATTTTTGTATTTTCCGATATATGTATGGATTTAGGCAATAGCTATAACATGCATATGGTAAGGTATTTCAAAAATATCAGTCTACTTTGAACTATGAATGTGACTCTGAATGTAAATGAAAGTTTTGGACTCCTTTAACATTGTTGAAATTGTTTGGTATAACTCAGCTCTATGAAAGGGATATGTTATTCTGCATAGAAATGGTAAGGGGCTCTACATCTACAATAATAGGGTCTGCTTCTTCGTTCGTTCATCAGAAACATCAATCGTTCATTATTTGAACGTCATTTTATGAGACAGCTTTAAATTTGGCGAGATTTTTGTGTGAATAACTGTAACGCCCTAGACATGTGGAAGTTAGTGTAACGGCATAGCCATATGAATTATTGTATGATTTGCTAAGTACTTCTTAGTTTATCGGTACATTTCGGCATATTCTATTAATTTAGCTTCGTTATCTCATCCTTAGTTGTCCAAATACCCTTTTTTCTTTTTCAACAATCAACAATTGATTGATGTTTGCCGTTCGTCCAAAATACGCGTTATTTGCCTTAATATACAGTTGTTTATTTTGCGCAAACAAAATGCGACACACACACAAACACATTTTTGTGTTTTCTTTGCAATCCCGGTGGCATGCTAACCAGACGCCTGAACCGGACGATTCACACCAGGAAGAGCAACAAGATCGACGAAGGCATCGGCAGTGCGTTGGCCCGGAATCAACCGAGACGGTCGATGCCGGGCAACATGAAATGCACCCAAGCCCGCCCGAGTCTCCTTCGCATGCCTCTCATGTTGGTGCTGTCGGTTGGGGCGGCTCTACCACTGCCTCACAAAATGGTACCGAAGGCCGCTGGAACGATTATCTAGTAAGTAAGCGAAACCTGAACGAAGCAGATGGAACGTTGGTCCATAGTTGACAAAAGATCCAGAAACTAACGTCGTTACAAACGCTAATTTTTACAAAACATTAGATATAAACAATTCGTATCATTTTTCATTGAAGCATTTGTTTTAACATTGGATTTGTTGGTATCTGTTTGTAATATTTTTATGTTTACGCTTGGCCCGTTTAATATGTTGCCTGGCAATTAAATCAATGGTGACTGACACAGACCTGAATTGAGATGGTTGATCTGTATCTGTATCTGAAAATTGATGATGGCAATTAATTGGTAATGTGCAACGTATTATTGTTATAGTAGGATCGATCGAACCATGAACATGTTATACTGTGGTCGTAAAATGGCGAATATGATGCATATCAAAGTCAACATGAAAGTGGAAGCCAATTTGACAACGATATTTTATTATCTTCCTTATTAATGTAATTAAGTTTTAGCGTAAGCAAATGGTTTGTTACAAAAGGAGCTTAGTAATTCAAAGATAGGGAGCATCATCTGTTTTTTTTTAATGAAAATAGTTTTTAGTACAAAATGATACAAATATTGATCCCGCCTTGTTGTTCTAGGACGATTTGTTTACAGATACAGTAACACGGCCACCCGATTTGGAACAGGATAAAGAACCTATGCCGGGCACTTCGCGATCTCTTCTAGATTCTATCGACCCACACCATCCTCACGGAGACGATGATAACTTTGGAGATGAGGATTTTGGTGGTCGTAAGTATTGCTGGCTTCACGAAAAATTTAGAATTTAGAAAAAGAGCCAATGCAAATACTATTTATTTTTTAATAGAGCCCGCTGCTGGATTGTTCGAAGGTGACATTTTTGCAGATGCTCCCCTGGCTCCGGAACCGGAACTGCCTACCACTGAAACTCAACGGCGAGCAGATGATTCGGATGATGATGATGACGATCACTTTGACATGGGTGGTGCGCCATCGCCAGCTCCGAGCACAGATAATTCCCGTCCCGCATCTCCTATGATTAACAATGCGTTGGTTGACGGTGAACCGCAACCTGGCACAAGCAAGGATGCAATGAGCGTGGAGGGTCAGCAATTACATCCAGAAACAGGCCTTCCTATTTCTCAGAATAGGGAAGACGGTGACGACGGTGTGGGCGGAAATGAAGGACATCCAGATCAAACAACGCTATTGAATAACGAGGAAGAAAGCTTTGCTCTCGCACCAGTAGACGCAACAGCCCTTAAAGGAACTACAAAGTCAAAACGAAAACGAAAATTGATCGTTGACGAGGTGAAGAACATATCCGGAGAAGAGATGAAAAGTCAACTCGCCAACACGTCTGACATTGTAACGACACTGGACTTGGCGCCGCCCACGAAGCGATTAATGTTCTGGAAAGAAACCGGTGGAGTGGAAAAACTGTTTGCTCTGCCCTCGCGCGACATTCCAGCGCGATGTTTATTTAAAAATTACCAGCGTCACCTTACGTCCCGATCGATTGGTATCGAAGACTTTGCGGTCCTCGCTCCGCTGGACGTCCTAGGGGTAGAGTTGCCGGTAGAACGTGCTGAATCTCCGACCCCCGTGGCATCAAAGCGTGGTAGAAAGAGAAAACAACAACCGGAGGCAGCATCAACGCAAGGCTTTTTGGAGCAATCGGCGAGCGACCAGCTACGGAATGCTGCTGGTGAGATGCCACCTCCGACTCCGGTTTCGATAGAGATGCGCGAGGACGGATTGGCAGCGGACTCAACACAATCTTCCTCCTTCATGCCTCCCCCTGCTACACCAGGACTAAGCCATTTGACTAGTCCAAATCACCAGAGTCACTTAATGCCACCTACCCCAGGTATACCTAACATTCCAATGACCCCGGGACAGCTTGATCACGGTGGTTTGACACCTGCCGGGCTGAGTCATGGCGGTGAGCTAACGCCAGTGGGTCTTTCCCACGGGGGTCTTACACCGAGCGATCTCCATCACGGTGGTCTCACGCCGGCGGGATTACAGCATGGTGATCTTGGTGGTGGTATGACACCCCATGGCTTGGATCACGGCGGTATGACTCCTCACCATGCCTCGTTGGAGAATATTGACCAAATTCCGAACCTACCTGCCGATCAAGTTTCCTCCATTCTCAACGAACCCGGAATGGAAGGTTTTTCGAATATGGGATTCGATGGCAACACCTCCGAGGAAATAGCTAATGATTGGAATGGTGACTATGAGTTCCCCCCTTCTGTCGGTGCTGTAAGTAGAGATATTTAATTTGACTGCAATATAATGAGATATTTTGTACAAAGCATCCTTGACGAAAAATGTATTTGTTTATTATCAACAGACCCATCCTAACGAGGAGCAGCAAGTGGATGAAACGATCGAGCAGTTTGAGGAACGTGTGCTAAATAAACGTGCAGCGCAAATGTTCCTCTCCGTAAAGTCAAGATTACTTAAGGCAGATCACATGATGTTGTCTGAGATGACGCATCGAAATAATAAAAAACAGGTGAGTTTTTTAGAGGCACTATGCAGTATTCTTGCTTTTCGAATTGTCGATTGATATATAACCATGGCTTTATTTAAATTAATTTTGCAGGCTGCTCAAAAGTTTTACTCGCTTCTTGTGCTGAAAAAGTTCAAGGCATTGGAAATCTCGCAGAAGCAACCTTACGATGACATCACCGTTACGAGAGGCCCGTTGTTCGATAATCCTAAGCTGTAAGCAGGTTTACCGAGTGTAGCCTACGTTGCTCTGGTAGTAACTTTCTTGTAAAGTAGATTTTATACAGCGTGCAAATGGTAGGGATGTGAATGTGTGCTGCATCAGGGCTGGGAGGGTAATGTACTGTTGCAATAAGAGAGCACGTACGTATGGCTTCTTAGCACGGGACCAGTGTTGCGGTTCGTCAGTTTACGACATCGATTGACGGCGTGTCTAGAATCGTTTGCACTGTCAGAACGGTAAAGTATCCTTGCTAAATTTAAGGTCACTTAGCTGCTACGAACCAGAAAGAGATATTGTTTTCTGTACCATCCCGGCCGCTCGTGCAGCGGAAGAGGAGTAAGAGTTCCCCCTACCAAACGTATTCACGCCGTTAATTGATCTGTGCAATCTAACTGAATCACAACTGTCGCTTCTTAGCCCTGGCGACGTACTCATTTGCTGACGTTAAAGTATAGGAAAATATTGTTGAGTTTATTTTACTTTTTAGATCATAGTACATAAGTGGAAAGAAACTTTGTCAGATTTTAGTGCTTGATCATATATTTTACATATTTTGCTGAGGTCTAGCCATCTAAGAATTATGCATCACGCATTGTTTGTACGCTGTAAATTGGATTGGAATGCGATAGAATGCGAAAAAAGTAAGGCGAATTTGTATGCTGGAGTCTTCTTTTTTGAGTGTCCCAAAAGGCGTAGTAGATTGGACTTTATTTTAATTTTAACATGGGTGTAATTAGATGCGGTTACGTGAAAAAGAACAAAACGGGTAAATGTTATCCGAGTTTCAAAACGGTTGGAAAATGAGCAGAATTCTTACTTAAACGTTCCAATATGACATGTTTTAATTGTTCCTTGTCCTCTGGTTGAAATAGAAATAGAAAGATCAAATCAAAACTTCAAGATCAAATATCTGCTGTACCAGAGGCAACCCCCCCCCCCCAAGCTACGAAAAAGAGTTTTCCTTTTGAGTTGAATGTAAACGCAGTGGACGGAACCAGACTTAAAATGCACAGAAGATATTTCACAATAACTCAATGATTAGTGTTTTTACTTTTCTTCTAATGGGTAGACAGAAACATACGCGCGACGTTCGCCTATCATCTTAAACAAACTATGCTTAATTTTTGTTTTAAATGTAACTATTTTGTGTTTTTGTCTAAAGTGTTGTAGATGTGTTTGGTTTGTATCGGTTGCATACTTCACTGGCGGTACAATATCAGAGCCAGATATAAAAAGTGCTTTATATCTGTTTGTGATATAATCGTAATATAACCATTGATTGCAATTCAAGGGTATGCCACCGCCACAAACTAAACAATCCCAACTGATGTACTATAAAACAGTGTACAGGTTTGCTACCGTCTCGCGTTGGTCGTACTGATAATTCAGGAAAGCTAATCGAGAAAGAAAGGAAATATGAAAGCCCAGTATATGAGGTAAAGAATCATTGTGGAACAAATAAAACCAAACGTGGGAGGCATGTTAGATGCTGTGAAGATACTTCGGAAGATTAAATGGATCTTGTTGAGTGGGACGTTCAAGATACATATGAAACAAAACGGAACGAAACGAACAAAACGATAATTATAACAAAAGAAACTGAAATGCAGAAGTTGCTAAATAAAGAATACTTAAAATGGCACGGACGCTTGAATTGTATTCAAAATAACGAGTAATGTCTACAAGTTGAGATTTTGCATCACGGAATGACCATGCAAGACATCTGGATTATACGTAGAAACGCGGGTAGAATGGAGGGTAATTCATCGTAAAATATGCTATGTGTAGTTTGTACAGTTTCTTAGATTTCGGGAAAATCTACGTCATTAGTACTACCGGGTTGTTAGAACACGTGGCTATGTCAATTGTGTGGGAGAAAATTGGATGGCAACGATTGTATACTGTTTAGAACGCTTATTGCAAAGATTTGGATGGGAGCAGCATCGTTAAATGATCCGACGCAGACACGGCCTAGTTAGACCGAAAAGTCCCACGAGCCAGGTGTTTCAGCGGGTGTAGCGCGATAATGTAATAACTGCAATTCCTATTGTCTACGCTTGATCGCTGCACTTTGTCGTGCGGAATTGGGGAGATGATGTAGCTGGGGAGCACATGTTCGAGGTTGGTTTGGAGAGTAAGGGTGGCAAGGTCTAATAGTAAGCTTAAATTATGTGATAACAAAGTCAGCTGGAATAGGTGCAAGCTAAAACAAACGCTCAGGGCAACCAAACGCGCTTCCGTACACAACGGTACGTACACATACACGTATGTCTCCATGAGCTAGCGAACGATGAAGGTGCATGTTACCAGCAAACAATTCTGGCGTACGCGCTAGTGATGCGACTACTAACTATCGCTACCGTTCGTATGGCGAGCTTAGCGCGAGAGTATGCCAGTGATCGTCGATCTGGGAAGGGGCTAGCTAGTGTTTATGCTCCAGTGGGGGTAGCGTTCTGGTGACGTGCGATGACAATAACGGTCACGACAACGGTCATGCTACACGGGGCGCAAGCTAAACCGTCCCGCGCTGGATTCGTTACTGTGTGGAAGTGCGCGAGTATTGTGCTTTTTATCATTCACCGTAGCGAGTCAGTTTTTCCAATTGATAAATTCTCTAATGCGACAATCTGCTCTGGTGGTGGGCTGCATGAATTTAGTCGTATTACGACAGCGACACCGTGCAGTAGTAAGTGATCGCGTTGTTCTTAACTTAAACCAACCGAATAGAGATCGCTGTGTCCGGTGTTTGCACATTCGCCAGAGGGATTATCGTGAAGCAATCATCATCACCACATACGATCAATGAATGATCGAATATGTTTCATGTATTCTTGCGAATATAGTTTGTGTAATAAGAAACTGTTACTGATTATACATTTAACTTTCGTGTGCAGTGGTGTAAACTTATTGCGTAGAGGATAGAGCAAGTGTCGAGATCGTCGCATGGTTTGTGAAAGTGTAAACGAAAAAGAAGAAGGGAGATATTCAGTTAATCCACATATCGCGCGCATCAACCTGCACTTACTTACTGCTAAGGGATCCTGAAGAAAAACTGAAAAGAAAGTAAGTGTCAATTGGTTTCATATCGCATAGGGCCAGTTCAATTAGGGTAATTCAATTTTGCTCCAAAATTGACTCTCATTCTTGTGTCAGAGGAGGAGGAGTGAGTATGAGTATGAACACGATCCGCGGGTAAGCTGCATGCAAACAGAACAGATCAAACAGAATAGTGCGACCCTAAGCTGGTCAGTTTGCACAAATGGTGGATCAGGTTATCGACGATCAATGATCGTTCTCTTCCGTCTGGCAGAATATGAACCAGTGACTGATGATTGTCACATTTATCCAGTTCGTGTTTATTCAACCGGAAGTGACCATCCATTTCTGAACGGTATGCGAAAGGAAACGAAGCCAAACGATGAGCTTGTCGCTGTGGCACGTGATGTTGTGATTGATATAATGGCTTTCAAACAAATGCGAAAAAAAGACAATTCTAAATTAGCCCTATTTGAATATTTGGACAATTGACTTGTGAGAGAAGAACATTGCCGCGCTTGCCTACCGTTTGTTTGGTGTGTGGCAAAGTGTAAGAAAAAAACAACGATGACAAATTGAGACGATTACATATTGCTTGTTTTGGTAATAATATGCAATTGAATTTGCGATCGCATCAGAGGCTTTGTCGGAGCATTATTTTTGTTAACGTTGAATGGAACACCATTGTCGTATGATGTACATTAGTTTCGTGCTTGTGCATGTTCGTGTCGAAACGTCTGGTGGTTGTTCATTGTTGGTTTTTTTACCTCTGATAAACACCATAGTAAAAGTAGTAATTAGTTTGTATTGACATAAAAAAGACGTACAATATTTATGTCCCATAAATACTATGGTACTTGTTAACAGTAATTTATGACATAGAACCAATTTTAATGATTATTAGGGTTTCTTTGTTGAAGTACATGAAGTATACGATGGGTGATAGAAACCCAGCGGAGTGTAGACGACCGTTTACTAAAATGGTTTTCTCCGTTACAGTCTATTCAGTTTAAATAACATGCAAGAAATAATAAAGAGTTTGTTAGGGAAGAAAATGATTTTTTTATCATTAATTTAAAAAAAAAGAAATTCCCTCTCGTTTAGCAATATATGTACGTTCTTAATGCATTAAAAAATGCGAATTGGATTAGACAGGAACAAATGGATTGTATTGCTTATTCTTACTAACGAAATTATTAGACACTGTGGAATGAACATGAAGATGATAAGCTCTAGTGACCCACAAACACAATGGATTGTGTTTATTAATAAACCTTTGCGAAATATGAAGCATCGGTGGTTCAGTGGTAGAATGCTCGCCTGCCACGCGGGCGGCCCGGGTTCGATTCCCGGCCGATGCAGTGGATGTTATTTTGATGATTTGGACAATTTTTAATCTATGAAATTGATAGTAGGCAATGATCGAGACAGGGGGGAAGGGGGGGAGGGGTTGTGTACGTTCTATCCTCGTCTCATTTGTAAAATAAACATTTAGTACTAAAACCATAATTACATAACTTATTTTAAGCATTGTAAAAGAGTGCTTTGTTTAGGTGGGCTATCATTTTATTAAACACATTTTATATTTATTCTATTGTTATGTTTTTATAACAACAGATATTAGTGTTCCAAGTTACAATAAATTAATGGACCATTTATACGTGTTTAGCATTCTAGCTAATAAACATGTAAAACATAATTTTTGATGAAAATAAATATGTTTGTACGTATCGACGCTGTTGTCCAAATATTGTTTTCGTAGGTGATAAAATATGCTGCTCACAGCGTAATATGATTCGCTACACCCAGCAACACAACCCGTTGTAACACAACTATAGGTACCGACTGATACTATCAGAAGCAAAACAGGCCTAAGGTTCTTGTTAAGTATAGTTGAAACCTTTGAAAACATAAAATGTGCATTTTTCGGACGAAAATCACTTAAAATTGATTACCAAAGCCAAGTTGTACACAAGTGATACTTTCCAAATATAAAAAGTGCTTTTCTATTTCTAGCGATCAGCTTATCTCAAGTTTTACTGAACTGTTTAATTTTTTTTTGATTTTTTAATACTTATATTTAAAGACATCATGAGAGCGTATTAAGTTTGTTTGGATAGTTTTGCAAAAAAAAAAATCCTCACGTACTTTTTGCAACTGTGGCTTTTAGAGTAATTTTGATCTCATTTGGTGAATTTGAATTGAACTAAAATTTTCTGTTGTACAAAAAGCGCAAATGTAGGTTAAAGTGAAGTAATTTGCATACAATTTGCCTTCGTGCAATGGGGAGAACAAAGACAGATACATTTGGAGGATAACAACGTAATTTGTGTAAGCTTTAATAACAGATTTACAATGACGGAAGCGTTGCTGTACGTACATTGCTGGAAAAAGGTTGGTGGTTGGGAACAAAGCATGGCGTGGGAAACCAAAATGTCACCGACGAAATTCAACGGGAAGCTAATAGTATTAAGCCGCATACTGGCAGACAAAAAACAGGTGATGATTGCGATTTATCAGACGCGAAGCTCATCCGTAACGCGGTACCATCCGTAGAGAACGTGACTTCAATGCATTCTTTGGTGTGATTCGATCAACATCAGTGAAGGACAGCGATGCTAAAACGTGGAGATTATCTCCGTTACTACAGGTACGGTACATTAATGTTGGTTCCAGCGTCGTCGTGCAGTTTGGCAGGTGCAATAATTGTGCACAAAATAGTCCGCGATCTTCGATGAAGCGCGACGGTTTTCTGTATTGAGCTGCGCTTGAATGGATGTCAAGGAGGTTTTCTATTCTCAATCACTCGGCCTCCAATTGTTGCTGCAGATTTGACTCATGTGCATCGTACGGTACCAGGTATCCCATTCATAGGTGCCCACACCCTGGGCAAAATTACACGAAAGTGGACCGAAGTCATAGCGAAGCAAAATTAGGTTTAGGGGGATTCACGCAGAGTCAAAACCAGCGAGGATCAGACGTTAACGAGAGTAGGATCTTGTAGGGAAAACTGCACACCCGATGGTGTCTGCAAGGGGACTTGGTTACTTTCACTACATTCGGATACGGAATGGACAACAAAAATCCAAAGATTTCTTGCCTCCCAGTTCGGCTGAGCGAAGCCCATCTCTATCAGCTGCAGTGAAAAGTACAGAAGATAGATACATATATGCTGTTCCTCTCGGGCTTACTGGATCGATTGGAAAGGCTTTTTGTCTGCAGATATGCAAAAAAAAAACCAGTGGGCGACCGGTTGTGTGATAGAGGGGGAACGGAACTTTCGCTGCTGGTTGTGCTAATGCAGTTCATTTTCATAGATTTCATTCAAGAATGAGGAACCTACAGCCTCCGAAAGGTAGCGAAAAAGTTGCTGATGAGTTGAAGATGAAAGAAAAGAAAAGTCCGTCCTCATTGCGGGAAAAGTATCTGTACTTTAAACGCAACATAACCGTCGAACCGATGCTGGCATGCTACATCATGCCGAGCGTTTTGGCTGGATTGGCAACGCAGAACCTCAACCTGGAGAAAGCTTGTCGGGTGAATCTCGGCTACGGAGACGTAATCTGCGATGCATTGACCCGACGTGACACAGCAAACTATACGCAGTAAGTAGCAAAATCGCATCCCGCCACGATCACCGAGATGTGTGGCTTAAGCTTAATTTCATTATCTCTCATCATCTAACCGATTCCAGCGAGGAAGAGATGGTGCAGCATCTGGTGGCACGAATGGCGGGCTGGAAGACGGTGCTGCAGAGCGCATTGCCCTGCATGTTGATACTGTTTTGGGGTTCATGGAGCGATCGCCATGGTCGGCGGAAGCCGTGCATGTTGATACCGATCATTGGTGAGTTTATGACAGCGATCGGGTTGATTCTGTGCACGTACTTCAAGTCTGTTCCGATGGAGGTGGCCGGTATAACGGAAGCTCTGTTCCCTGCCTTAACGGGCGGCTGGTTTACGATGTTCATGGGCGTCTTCAGCTACATTGCTGATGTGACCACGACCGAGGAGCGCACGCTGCGTATTGGAATAGTGAACTTGTGTTTTTCGTTGGGCGTCCCTATTGGAATGGCCTTCAGCGGAATCCTTTTGAAGTGAGTCACAACAAAACGCCGGAAGCGGAAGTGGAAATAATGATAGCAATGATTTCGCTTACAGACAAATTGGGTTCTACGGAGTGTTTTCGATATCGGCCTCACTCTACCTGGTAGCGTTCTTCTACGGCGTGTTCGTGGTAAAAGAGGTGGACATACTGAACGAGAAGCAGCGGCTACGGGCGCAGGAAAAGGGACTGCTGGCCGATTTCTTTGATCGGGAGCACGTGATGGAAACATTCCGGGTAGCATTTAAAATTGGCGAACGGCAGCGTCGTCTCCGTGTGATCATGCTGATGATAGTGGTCATGGTCGTGATTGGGCCCCTGCACGGTAAGTACAAGCTGGCATATTCGGTACCCGTCTTACGACGTTTCATCTTACGGACGAAGAGAGAGATAGAGAGAGAGAGAGAGAGTGAGAGAGAGAGAGAGAGAGAGAGAGAGAGAGAGAGAGAGAGAGAGAGAGAGAGAGAGAGAGAGAGACATAGAGTTTGCGACCACGGAAGTAAGAAATTAGCCTTGATTAGGCAACAAACATCTTGGAGAGCCTGGAACGACTGTCTTTGCGTATAACGGCTGTACGGGTTCAAGGTCTATCGGAAGATGGGTGGGCGGGGGGGGGGATAATGCTTGCCATGGCCTTTGCATACTAAACGCTAGAACGCCAACTGACGCCGTGTCTCTGTTTACAGGGGAGATGGCGGTAATTTATCTATTCACACGCTACCGGTTCAACTGGAGTGAGGTCGAGTTTAGCTTCTTCTCTACGTACGGCATGCTGACCGGGCTGATTGGGACGTTATTTTCTGTAGGTGTTTTTTCCCATTTGCTCAAAATAGACGACGCACTGATAGGCGTTATGTCATGCATGTCAAAGATACTATCTAGCTTCGTGTATGCATTCGCCGTTACCACCTGGCAGCTGTACCTGGGTAAGTGAAACATAACTTATTACCTGTGTAGTTTATGCAGAAGCTAACATAGGTGGATGGAAGGACACGGAAGCAGGTTTAAAATCAGGTTGGTTAGAGAGTCAGCACAATTTTCAAGAGGCTAATTGTAGTCTAATTTACTTAACGACACTTATCCTAGAGTAATTTTTTTGAATAAGGTCCGTAGCCTTAGGCAAATAACTGGCGCATGCTACAGTGGTATCAGTAGCATGCAATGTAACATAAACTTGTAGAGCTTGCTTTGCAAAGTATTGCCGCTTCCTTTTCGACCAGTTCTTAGCGTTGTTTCGTAATTGGTAAAAAATTGTTAGAATATTATACCATTTTTATATTTCATGCGCATACAGAAAATACCGTAAATAAGGCTTAAAGCGATAGACTGGACAATGCATTAATAACAATATAACAATCGTATCACAACAGGCCCCATTGTTGAAATGCTTAACGGCACGTCCTTCATTTCAATGCGTTCGATCGCTTCTAAACTCGTCGCCAGTGATGAACTGGGCAAAGTGAATTCATTGTTCGGTGTGGCCGAAGCGTTGATGCCGCTAGTGTACGCGCCCCTCTACACGACAGTCTACACACTGTCGATAAATGTTCTGCCGGGAGCATTTTTCCTGCTAGGTGGCGCTCTCACCTCGCCGGCAGTAGTGATTTTCCTGTGAGTAATGCACGTGGCAGTGTGAAACACATACACGCACACACAGACACACACAGTACGCGGAAACTGAGCAACTTTTTTTGCATGATTTTATCACAGCTGGATGTATCGCGTGCATAGGCGTGAAGCTCGTGAGCTTGCCGAGGAGAAACGCATCGAGGATAAGTATCGGCAACTGGGCGATAGTGGCGAAAGCAACGGGTGCCGCACGATCGTGACGGAGCAAGCGGATCGCAGGCAAAAAATACCAGACTATGGAACGGGGATCGCTAATGCTGCATTTGAGGAGGAGAATATCGGAGCAGGAAAGGTCCCAACGGCGACAGTCGACCAATCGAAGCTGTGATATTCCATCGATACAAAATGAAACAGATGTAGATGTAGATAGTATGTGTGTAAATACAATCAAAGAGTAATGTACTAAAAACGCTGCCGCTGTAGTAAGTGTGTGTGTGCGTGTTTTTATTTGGGTCTTTGACGGGGGTTTGGTAACACCTGTACTGAAGGGAGTACTAATATTTAGCGGCACGTTAACAACCAGAGCACAACTGCAGAATAAAATTGGCCGTTTTGTTGCAATTTTAATACGTATAGTGAATGCAAGCGATTAATACGCGATTATGGACGGCACTGCACCGTAATGTGCGTTTCAAGTGGCACCCTTCTAGCAAGAGTAGTGGTATTAGCAGTGAAGATAACATATCTCGATAAGTGATGCGTATTGCTGGAGAGAAGCAGTGATAAGCCGGATGAATGCGTGAGTGTGTACAATGGCAGAACCGAACGAAACTGAGAGTGTGAGTGTAGCGCGCTTAGGGGAGCGTGTAATCCTCGCCCGATCGTTTCGAGCACCAACTTCAAACCACACACCATTTGGATTCGCCCGTCCAAGCGGTACAAAAAGTGATCAACCGCATTGCGCGAACGGGTAACAACAAAAGCATATTAGCAGCAATGCATGGAAAGTTCTCCGACAGTTGATCCAGCAGAGTTGAGCAGAGCGGAGCAAACGCCCAAGCCGCTCTACAGTGTCGATAGGTGCGATTGGAATAGCACGGTCAATTTCTGGTGGTCAAAATAATAACCAGCCACGCGACGGTGCGAAGGTGTGAGCACGCTTCTGCCGGCGAAATAATATGTGATTTTAATACCGAACAGCGTTTGCGTTAGCCGTGCCTGTTTTCGTGGTAACCATTACACAACGGAAGGTTTGTAGTGTGTCGGAACCGTTCGCATACCGACGATCGTTTGGCGGCACTGGAGAGGCGTACATTGCTCGCTGGTAGCATAACGAGTATCCCCACACGTATCGGAAAATGAAGGTAAGTGTACGGAGTTTAACGAAAGGGAAAAGGGTGCTGGGCGGGAAGCTTTCGTGACTTGAATATCCGGATGGGTTGGCAGTGTATTGACAGAGCAGCAGCACGTGGTTACTTGCATATTGCAGTAGGTTGATCGATTTCTGCAAATTCATTGGTGTTAAGAGGAAGCAACTTTGACGGAGGCACCGGATCGACCTTCAGGCTGGAATGACGCAAATTATGATTAGGTTTATTTTAATTTTACCATGGATTGATGTACAATAGATATACAGATTATTTAGTACATTTGTGTTAAGACAATTTAAACTATCCAGGGTTGAGAATTCGATTGAGTACCACAGTATAACAAAGGGTAAAACCTTATTTTAGCGTTGAAATATCTTTACGACTATACCAAGCGGGTATTGTAAATGACAAGTGAGTTAATTATTTGTCGTCATTGTTTGACTGTAAACCATCTAATCTAATCGGCCATTTTGGGCGGCTAGTAGTGGTGTTCTTTTAACCAGATGCTTCTTCTGGTTCAGCGTTATCTGTAAGTACAAACTGACTGCTGTATTGCCAGTAATAAAATGTAGCCATTCTATAAGGCGATTAATTTCGTTGCGAGTTAATAAACTGTTGATGTGCAAAAATTAGCTATCGATCAAAATGCACAAGATTTGTGAAATTGCCACTATTTGCGTTGTAATGTATTCATGGTTTGCAGGTATTTGTGTACCTTGTTTTCCTGTGCGTCTGGTACGGGAGGACTTCTCAGTCTCTACCACAGGTGGTAGTGCAGCGAGAAGCGCTTACTGAAGAACAGATGGCAGCCACTTTGGAACAATACGATCAGGACGTTCGGGTTCTATGTAACCGTAATGCGATAGCGAATTGGAATGTAGCGACCGACACGGAGAATGAATATTTGCAGGAAGTGCAGGTAGGTACAATTTCCCCGATGCAATGAAGCAAATGATTAGCTAACTCATTAACAATCACAGAACAACGTTTCGCTGGAGTATGCCAAGTTTCGGAACGATTACTACGAGCAGCACTTCAAGAGCGCCAATGTGGAGGATTATCGAAGCGAAAAGATTCGAAAGCAGCTCAGATTGCTGAAAGATCTCGGGACGGCAGCACTTCCTGCAGAAAGGCTGGCCTCGTTGAATCGTGTGTTGCGTAAAATGGATACAGCCTATCAGCTAGCTGAAGTGTGTCCTTATGAAAATCAGCAGTGTGATGCTGCCGATTCGAAGTGGACGCTCGATCCCGAGCTGGAGAAAGTGATGGCTGAATCGGATAATTACGACGAGCTAGAGTATGTGTGGCGTCGCTGGCGCGAGGAATCTGGCAAAAAGATGCGCTCCGACTATAAAGAGTATGTGGCACTGGTAAACGAAGCAGCGAGGTTGAATGGGTACGAGGATTACGGCGCCTTGTGGCGATCCAAGTACGATGATCCAAAGTTACGAGAGACGCTGGAACGACTCTGGAGCGAGGTGGAGCCACTGTACGAAGAGCTGCACAGCTACGTGCGCTATCGTCTTTTTGAGCTTTATGGCGATCGCATGGATAAGATGAACCCTATGATCCCGGCACATCTGCTGGGTAACATGTGGGCTCAATCGTGGGCTAACATGTACGATCGTTTGAAACCATTCCCAAATGCTAGCTTGGTGGATGTGACAGCCAAAATGAAGGAACTGGGCTTCAATGCGACCAGAATGTTTGAGATGTCGGACGAATTTTACCAGAGTCTTGGGTTGCCCAGCAGTGCTATGAGCTACGGAGCGAAAGCCGTGATTGAAAAACCGCCACAGAAGATCGTTTGTCATGCGTCTGCGTGGGATTTCTGCGATGGAGAAGATTTCCGGATAAAAATGTGCACCAACATCAATATGAGGGACTTTATCACGGTTCACCATGAGATGGGACACATTATGTACTACATACTGTACAAGGATCAACCGAACCTGTTTCGTACCGGTGCTACGCCAGCCTTCCATGAAGCGGTTGGCGATACCATTGCCCTGTCGGTGACCACACCGAACCACCTGCGTAAGGTAGGATTGCTGGACGAGTACGAAGACAGCCAGGCGGACAATGTGAATGCACTGTTCGAGATGGCGTTAGAACGGGTGGCCTTCCTACCGTTCGGATACTTGATCGATATGTGGCGATGGGACGTTTTCAGCGGAGCGGTCAACGAGAGCGAGTGGAATGCGCATTGGTGGAAGTTACGCGAGAAGTACCAAAAGGTGTATGCTCCGGTACCGCGGTCGGAGGAAGATTTTGACCCGGGAGCAAAGTATCATATCCCGGCCAGCTCTCAGTATATAGCGTATTTTTTGGCACACATTCTAGAGTTTCAGTTCTATCGTGCCCTGTGCATTGAAGCGGGCCAGTACGATCCATCGCAAACATCTGGCCAACCACTTCACAAATGTGATTTCTACGGGAGCAAAGCTGCTGGAGATAAGTTACGCGATGGTCTTTCGCTTGGATACAGTGAGGATTGGGAGGATGCACTTGAGAGGCTAACTGGAGAGCGAGAGATTAGCGGCAAAGCTTTGCTAGAGTACTTCGAGCCTCTGTACCAGTTTCTGAAGGAGGAAAATCGCAAACTTAAGGCAGCACAAATGGCAAACATTGTTGAACGGTACAGTGAACAATACTCAATCGCATGTACTAAGCAAGTGAGGGCCCAGTATGCCACACAGGTCGACGTAGGCAATCCTCAGCTGCAGCAACAGCTTACGGACGTGTTAGCGGAAAATACTCAATTCGTGTTGGAAAACTACAATCGATATTTTGCCGATGTAGATCCGAAGGATGTTTCGGACCCTATTGTAAGTCGCCAGCTCGAATTTTTAACGCAAATATCAATCAACAAGCTGCCCGCCCAAGATCTAACTAAGGTGAGTAAATGCTATATGGAACGATTGTAGGAAATTTGGGAAAATAAATTTACTTTGCATTGCAGTTACAACATGCCTTGGGCAGAATGCAAAACATGTACAGCAGTGCTACGATTTGTCCGTATCGTGATCGGAAGTGTTCTGAAGGAAGGCTATCGCTAGATCCTGAGCTGTACGAAATAATGGCCAAGTCGGAGGACTTCGAAGAGCTGCAGTACGTGTGGAATGAGTGGCGGCGCGTTACGGGTCGCAACATGAAACCCGACTTTAAGAGCTATGTAGACATGATGAATCGTGCCGCCAACCTGGGAGGATTCCAGGACATGGGAGAACTATGGAGATCCTCGTTCGAACAGGATGATTTTGTCAATGGCATGAAGCGTCTGTGGGGTGAGTTGAAGCCATTTTACGACGAATTGCATAAATACGTCCACCGTAAACTGAAAGCCATCTATGGCGAGCGGATAAAGGATGACAACATTCCGGCACATCTGCTCGGTAATATGTGGGCTCAGTCGTGGTTGAACCTGTACGAGCGAACAAAGCCTTTCGAAAATACGGTCGATTTGGACATAACGGAAGCATTGAAAGCGAAGAACTACACCGTTCGGCAGTTGTTTGAAATTGCGAACGATTTCTACGTGGGGCTCGGTCTACCCGATAACAGCATGAGCTACGATACTGCTCGCGGAGCAATGATAGAGAAGCCTACGGACGGCCGGGTGGTAACATGCCATGCGTCTGCGTGGGACTTTTGCGATCGACAGGATTTTCGCATTAAAATGTGCACCCGCATGAATATGGAAGACTTTGTGACGATTCACCACGAGATGGGCCACATCAACTATTACATTCTGTACAAGGACCAGCCGGTAACACTGCGCAGTGGCGCAAATCCGGGCTTCCACGAAGCGGTCGGTGACACGATTTCACTGTCCGTTGCTACACCCAAGCACTTTGAAAAGATTGGCTTACTGCAGGGCTACAATGACACGTATGAGGAGAACATTAATGCACTATATCAAAAGGCCCTGGATCGGGTGGCGTTTCTTCCGTTCGGGTTGCTGATCGATATGTGGCGCTGGGAAGTTTTCGCAGGCAAGGTAGACTATTCGCGCTGGAACGAGCGTTGGTGGGAGCTTCGCGAAGAGTACCAAAAAGTGTCTGCTCCGGTCGAGCGGGATGGTGATGACTTTGATCCGGGCGCAAAGTACCATATCCCATACGATAGCCAGTATGTGTCGTATTTCATAGCACACATCCTGGACCTGCAGCTGCACAAGGCACTATGTACGGCAGCAAACCAGTACGATCCAAACGATCCGGCAAAACCATTGCACAAGTGCGACATCGATGGATCGCGAGCTGCTGGTGATCTGTTACGCGCGGGACTTTCGCTTGGTCGATCAGTGCACTGGTCGGAAGCACTGAAAGCGATGACGGGCGAAACGGAACTACGGAGTGATGCTTTGCTCGAGTACTACAAACCGCTGTACGAGTTTTTGAAGGAAGAAAATGCCAAAGCAGGAAGCGCCCGATTTGTGCCAGTATCGATCAGTTTAATTTTAATACCATGTATAGTGTTCCTGTTTCGATATTATTAGGGATAGCCCTTGTTTGGAAATTATCATTGTGATTGTTTGGTTTAAATTTGTTGATGTAAATTATTGTGTTTGTACCATAAATTCACTACAAAAGGGAAGCTCAGTGGTACAAACAAACTTTCTTATCGCGGGTGCGATAAGTCTTGGTGCCAATGCCCGAGAAAGGCGCGCCCAAGCCGCAATACGTTGTAGTGATCGCGTATTGTGCTGGTCAGTGAACGCCAATTGATAGTTAACGAAGTTAAATTACTTGAAACAGTTGAGTGGGGAGACGTTTATTTGCGATCATGCGAAACGCTTTTGTTGTTTTTTTATACTGATATTTGGAAGAAGCATGCTGAGAAGGAGTCGAGCATGATGATAATTTCGATGCAGCCCGATGTTATGATAAAATAAACGGAAACTAACAACATTGAAAGTGACTGCAAAACTCCGACTAGATGAAATTAGATTTATTCTCTGCGCTGTAGAGGGTGATCCGAAATAACAACACGATTTGAAACAATTTTTTTATTTTTCCCTCCATTTTTATTGATGAAAGGAGGACGTTTTCAAAAGAGATTCTGTAATCTACAGAGATTGACCATAATTGTCTTCATTAACAAAATACATAGTCGATGATGGGGGACTGCTTCGCCTTAGTCAGGCTATCGGCGATATATTGATGTATCTTCATAATATGAAGAGTTAATTCTGCGACTGGAGGGATCGGTCAATACTAATAATAGGGCCGGTGATGGTTATATTGTTAAATTGTGCGATTCAATGTCTGTACCACGGTACCGACCCAAATCTATTCGGATTAACAATCTTGGCTCTGGAAGAAAAGAATTACAAACACTCAGTATTATAACAAAAACCGGAAATCTATTTCATATATTGTGTGCATATGTTGTGTTCATATAAATGTACCTTGAAATAGTCATTCAACTTTTTTGTGCGCTCTGAAAAATGATACTTCAGTAAATGCGGAATGTAAAACTACATGACACCTAATCGTCGGATCGTGGCACAGACATATTATAAGCACGTGTTGAATTTCGAACTACAGTGCGACATACAGAGCCCGAGAGCGAGAAACGTTAAGTAAAGAGAGAAATTGTTTATATGGAGAGTTTTCCTTGCAATCCGCTCTTAGTAGCTGTCGGAAAATCGTAGAGCAAGCGAGTTTAAATGAAGCAAAATGTATTACAAAAAAGTTTGCTTCGAGGAAAGGCAATTGATTGTCCGACGAGAACAGCAATCATCTTCATGATTAATGGCGGTGGTTAGTTTGTCAAACGCCGCTAGTTTCCGATCAATTGAGCAATTAAATTTGACACCATCTTAAGACTGGACTGCGCCAACGGTGTTTGGCGATACTAATCAATCGAATTCATTTACGCTGTAGGGCGTAAGGTACACTTCTATCTGGGTCTGTAGAACCACTACTTAAGTTTGTTGAGTAGGACGATGTATATTTCAAGGGAGTAACGGTATGAAAAACTTGTAACTCATGTTGAAAATTAATTTACCATTTGTAAATATGTAAAATTGGTTCATTGGTTGATTGTTAGAAAAAATCTTCATAATTCCTATAGATGGTAATTTTTTATTCATCCATTGAATCGAGAGCAGACGATTAATATACTTAGTTAAATATGTTTATTAATCTCGCTCAACCTATGTACGGCTTTATGCAAGGTTCTTCAAAGTCTAAAGTGTTAATAAAATTAGTGCTAATAGCTAGTAAATATTTTTTCCATATTTCTAGTTTATGGAAGATGAGTAAAAATCACCCTTAAGTAAGAAGCACTAATTATAAAAAAAAGATTGTTCAATTAACGAATTTTCCCCGACACACGCAATTTCGCCTCTAAGGAGAGCATCTGATACCATCTCTTGCACGACATGCTCTTGAGTCGGCCCCGAAGATTCTCTCGACCGAACGCGTCTCTATAAAACAGCAGCATGTAACGATTGTGTCCGTCAGTCGTGTCCGCTACCTCGAGCGGGTGAAGGCGTTTGGGATTTTGGTGATTTTGCTCTGTATGGAACAGTCGGCTAGAATGATGTTTCGACCGTAACAGGGTGAAATCCGTTTTTTTTTTATTTGGTTCGCACAACTACAAAGTGTGTCTGTGTAAGGTGCGTATTGTGCCATTCAAGTAATCTTAGCTACAGATTGTGATTGAATGGTATTCAAAGGAGTTAAAGGACCCAATTCCTTCGTAGTGAATAGTGTGTTGGTTAAAGCTGGAGGAAGAAAATCTGACCAACGAAAGCATGTCTTAGAGTGGTGGCGCCAACAGATGACAATATGCTAATTTTCGTCCGACAAAGTGTGTGACTTGTGCTGCGTTTGATAACGTATTCAACGGGTTTGAATGATGAGTTGACAGTGTGGATAACCTAGCAGTGCTTGGCAGTGATAGTGTTTTAGTTGGTCGCAGATGGCGCGAAATGGTTTAGCATGATTGACAGCGATAATGAAAGTGGCAGTGAAAATCTGCGCTATAGTGGTGGTTGTTTGCTAAACCAGCTACAGTTTGTTTTGTGGCCGGTGTTGGTGTTTGCTGGGAGTTGTGCCCGGGAGCGTACGTCGGTATGCAGTGGGGCATAAAAAATGAATCGATTTACTTTTACGACTGGCACAGAAAGATTGTGATTCGCATTTTTGTGCGGTTGATTAGCTTGGCTCGAACAGAAGAAGAATGATGCATGCCTTACGGCAATGTAATGCTTTGTATATTAATATCTTTTTCGCAATTGTTAAGCCACCGTCAACAATGACAAAAACAGATATTTGATCAATGCTTACAGTTTTCTGCAATTTCTCTTGTACACTGAAAATATGTTGCATTGGCTATTCTCGGTTCCATTGTTTTATAAAAGCTAAACATTAAAAAAAGGTTCCAACATGCACAAAAAAAAACATTATCGTGCAAATCTCAGTTGATTGGATACGTGATAGGGCATACATGACTGAAAAGAAAATACTGAAATTGTTTGTCAACAGGATCAAGTCTGCCGTGAAACTCCTTTGATATAGGAGTATATATTTATTTGGATTTCGTTCGGGCATGATGCGTGGTACCCAAGCTATTTCGGTACAAGCCGTTGAGGCCACTGTTATCTTCCTACGTTCGCACTTAAAGCAGGGTATTGTTTTTGATACCTTTGGGCAAAATTTAATTTGTACCGTAGTTCCCCTGAATCATTGATTGGTTAAAGTGTACGAATGGAATGTATCTATTGATTAAAGGTTTTGCAAGACCTTTTTGGAGTGTTAATTTTATATACATTTGACCTGAGACAAAAATCAATATAGAAAAATTGAAGACTTAGCGAGCTGAATTGAATTTTGTTGCTCTACCATTTTATCTCCTTTAAATAAATTAAAAAAATCCTATCAACTCTGTACTGCATACTCATTTTTCAAATCGGATTCTAGGAATTCGGTTTTCCTTATCTAACATAGAAAAGCATATGCAAGCATATATTCCAATAAAGAAATATCCGTTTTGAGAGCGAACTTCATAGAACCTTCCATAAGTCTCATGAAAAACTTGCAATAACGATGGTAATTCAAGATTTAACTTTAACAACAAGATACAAGATGATCAAGAAATCCCAATCATTCTTCCATTGACGTTTTCCCGAAGTGCCTTGAAACCATACAAACAACCTTCACAACCTTCAGGCATTCACGTGTAAATCTTCAGTGGCAGATGGTCCCCAGTTTTTAGATAACATATTTCTGTACTGTCTGTTGGAGTGGAGAAATATGTATCCAAATTCTTTAGTTCCGTAGTGTTTCTATTTCGCAATGCTTGTTGAGTGGTTTATCCTCAGGGATACGAGAGAGGCATATATTATGTTGTTGTGAAAAAGAAGGATAGCAATTTTGTCGCCTAAAGTTGCGATTGGGTGGGAAGAACTGATGTACGAATAATATACAATACCGGTAGAAGATGTGGATGAAACGACAACGAAATGAAAGTTTAATTTTGTATTGCTCTAGAGAGAATAAAAAAAGCGCCGAGAAGAAACGTATTTTCCTTGATTGGTGTAAGATGATTGGTCCCCAGGAACAAGAAGTTAAGAAAAGTTAATGGTATTGTATTGAAATCGTTTCTAAAGCATTTTTGGATAGCATTGTTTAACATAATGTCTTGTAACAGAAAATGAAACAAAACTTTTCATTTTACGGCGCTTGTGGAGTTGTTTTGAGTTTTTTGTTGTGTTCAGTTTGGTATGATTTTAAGGAATATCAATAAAGGATATAGGTTAGGATATAGTCTTAACAATAATCACACGAACCACACCACTGCTAAGGAAATCTCTGTTCGGGTTCAAAAAGCAACGATGTGCTGTATGTAGAGATAGCAAACCAGTAAACAGGTAAATCCAATTCTTGGAAATTCAAAGTAAATGATTTTACATCCCTTACCTTTCATTGCTCAACGTAAGACCTATAAAATCGGGTCACGTAGAAGCGATTTGTTTGTAGTGCGTTATTCAGTTGGTAGGGCAATTTACTGGATTATTACAGACCATAACAAATGTGGATATGATGTCGATTTGCATGAGACATTAAGCTGCTCTAGGTGACACCAGTTGAGCGCGCAAATGTTCCGCCAAGTACTGAGAACACTTGCAGTGTCCTTGAATTCTTAGAGCAGAAGAAACGGATGCCAATGTTTTTGAATGGGCTACACGCACCATACAGTACTATTGTTTTATTATTGACATTATTATTACCATTATACTAAACATGATGTCAATTGCTTCACAACTCAGGTGCACTAAAAAGTATTTAGCCGCACATGAAGCAATATTTTTTTCATTTTAATTTTGCACAACGTAATTTCGTAATTTATCATGTTTTTCAGCAAAATTAAATCATTAATTGTTATAAGTATTTTTAACAACTCAAGACACAAAGGACAATTCAAAAATGCATAAGAATTCAGTGTTGTAGCTTCATATTTTTCTTAGCTCAAAACAATCTGCACGGCTAACCTTTATTTTAATAGTCTAGACGGACTTTTCCAGACTTATTAGACTTACATATTTCCTTGCTAGGAATAAGTAGTTGGGCCACGAAAGGGAATAATCACGGCAACCCTTGAAAGTGCCAATGAACAAAAGCTCTCGTGCTAAAAATGGAAAATTGAAATGATAGAGCAAATCGACATATACTTACTTACTTATCCGGCGCTACAACAAAACGACATATAGCACAATGTTGTTTTTTTTTTACTTACAGCTTGTTTAATAAACTACCAGGCTGCTCCATTTTGTGCTGATCCTATGCATAGCGAGGTCACCACATGTTGTTCAAGTTCTTGCTTAAATTACGCCGAGTAATCCATTAATCATCTTCGACACCTATCTACTATCTAACCAGGAGCTTGAGTAAAATCAATTTGTTACATATTTCAATGATCCCTTCTCGTTGGCTTATTGAGAACCGTTGGGCTCACTTTACGCACGGAGGAAGCGATACTTTATTCGCTTTGAACCCACTGGACGACAGTGAACTTCCTCGAAGCATAATAAATCATCCTTCTTTGAAAGGTTTTCATTTGATGCTTACCGGATGAAAAAAAGAGCAAGATGTAATACTCTTATATATGTTTCGTGTTGATACCTATCCCGAAATAACTGAAGGCTAAAGTTATAGGAATAAAGCCTAAAGTTATAATTACATTCAACTAATCAAAGAATTTTCTGTGTTGCAAATTTACCAAACACTACTTCACGAAACACAACTGATGCTAAATAATACTAAGCAGAAATGTAGAGGAACATCGACATTCTTTCTCATTAACATAACAGAGTTGCCGTGTTGCGCACCGAGCAGTTATTTAAAATACAAACGGTTGCTGCCCGAAGGCGAGAGAAACTTTATGACTAACAGCAGTGGAATCATAAGGTACGATGTCGGTGCCTTGTTTTCCGCGAAACGAACTTATGTGAGAAATTCACACCCATGTGCGGACGCCTTTCCATTATCAGAACTTGCTGCTCCATTGCTCCAATCCACCGTTCCGATTGAATGGCGAATTGAGCGCATAAATTCAAGGCAGAATCTCCATGTAACTAAAGATCGGACGAGAAATGCGTTCCATTTGTGGATATAATTTATGCTAATTTGGGAACCGCCCAGCTATTTTGCCGGCAATCAGAACCTGTGCCGCACAAATGAATGTACCTTGGAAAAGAAGTTGAATACAAACATAAGCAAAATGGTTCAAGAGTTTCCTCGTCGCTTGTCACGAATGATACGGGGTAAACAGAGAGATAAAAATAACCACTCTCGAGTGAAGGGATCTGGTTGTGAAAATATTGTCCGTGCGACATTGACCTAGTCCGTGCGACATGGTGACAGGTTTTTTTTGGTGAATAAAATACTGTTTGCTGAATTGTGTGTCGGAGAGGATGTTAGAAGTGTAATTGAGTATAATATGTGCATTGTCTACGTATTAGGATAGAAGAATATTATCGCGTTAATGTGGCTGATAGAATGATTTGTCTTTTAATATTCGTTCTGCAGCTTATCGTAGCTTAGATAAGATTTTGCCAAAAGGGAGAGTTAAATTGTTCGTAATGTAAATACAGCAATTATCCGCAGTACGCGATACTCGATATACGCGAATTCGTAGTACGCGATTCCTTTAAATTTGACAGCTCCATGTGTTTTTTGCAAATATTTTAATTTTTTGAAATATGTTATGCTCTTTTTGAATTTCTTTAATGTTCTTAATACATTTTTCATTAAATTTGTGCAAAAGATACCTATTGTATAACAAAAAACTTTAATGCAAAACTCTGTGGCGATATTTTTCAACCCTCGAACCGGTAGTGTAAACTATTTTTCCATAGGAATCCGCTATACGCGAAAACTCGAGATACGCTATTGCGCTCGGTCCCGTACGATAGCGTATATCGGATAATGACTGTAATGTATGCTTTGCTCGTAAAACAACAAAGGTTTAGCCGAATGTCCTACGCTAGAGGAAATGTATTTTAGAAAACCTTTCATTTGTGTGGGGGAATACGGAACCCATCTTTATACAGATTTTCTCGGAACGTGAGCTGAAAGGTCTGCAACGGTGGAACCATGTACGGAATGCTACTGGAGAGTGTTCAACATTTTGTACAGGTATGTAGTCAAATGTTTCTGTTTTATTATCGTCCTCATTGCTGTTAGACATATAATATTTCATCTTTAATACTGCGAGAATAAGTAGACTACACTCAAGAAGGTTTGATCTAGGCAAGGACGGTGTAGAATGCGGTAGTGAAGAAACAGAACGGTACAAAATACGTGTGTGCTAAGGCGCGTTTAAATGGAAGGTAATTTGCTTTACATTTACCGCTTTGAAACCTTCGCCGGTCGGCTGCTGTTAATTTTATGTGGCTTGGGATGGTGGCCTAAAACTGAGCTTATTACTGTGCCGCTTTAAAGGCTTCAATGGACTATAGAGTCAACACGAAACTTATTGTATGTATTGAAATTAACAATCCAATGATACTATGTACCATCCCGATAACGATTTATAGAAACAATAAATATAGTCACCACAACGTAGAAAAAATAGTATTTGTTCATTTCTTTAGCTATAGTCGATCTCAAGCTGTTACCAGAGAAGTTGGAAAGTGTCATTAGTGACATGTGTCTAGAAGAAGCAGTCAACTTGTTGTTGTATTATTATAGTAGTTTAGGATCTTATGAGTCTCTTTCGCCTCTTAAGTAGTCAAGTGGTTTGATCTTATCATGCTATCCTACAAGTCGACCTTTTTCACCTCAAAAAAAGGTCCGGAAACATTGTTTGCTGCATTCATCGTTTAGCTGCATTGTAAGAAAGAAGGTTCTTACTAGTTACGTTTCCGTGTCAAAAGAAAATTGACGAAGCTTAGAATGTAATGAACACTTCTTGTCACAATACGAAAGGTTTTCTCGTTAGTTCAAAGGAGTGCACTATTTAACAGTTTAAATATTGTTACATACCCTTTGGGCGCGCAGCGATGCCGTGTTAATTACATCCGGTGTCCACATCGGAAGAGTCTATTTTGACAGGTAAATATTATGTTCAGTGCGCTTCCGTTTGGTGGTAAATATCATTTAATTGTATCGATTTTGGATACAAGCCAGTGGGGTGACTACCGAATGGGGCAGTAATAGTAGTGGCTTATCACGAAAATTGGATCTTATTTGTTCAGGTGACTCAGGTTATGGGTTCAGTAATCCCTGGGGTTTAAGGCTCCTAAGCAGGCTATCGTTACTTTACTGCGTTAACATTTAACGGCATCATGATGAAATTTGTACATTAAGTTTAACTGTTTCAGGATGCAATTTCCAGTGCTTCAACATATCAATGAATTATGATGAAATTTTGGGTCAGAGTGTGCTGATAATACGTGCACACTCTTGAGTAACATGTTTTTACGATTATTCACATAAATATGGACGAGCTAAATAGATAGCTTATGAATACAAATCGCGCTGTTTCTCCCCGGGAGTTAATATTATGAGTGTTTAAGCAGTACCAAGACTGGCTGTTCGTGTCCTGACTGAGTAAAAAAGCTCCGACGACACAGTCATAAAATTGCGCATTTTTAAAGTAGATGCAAGCGTCGAACGCCCGACAACAGCTAGAATAGCAGAAGCAGAAGATTCACTGAACTCTACCCAAAATGTTTGATTGTTTTTTTTATTAATCAACAGTTGGAGTATGGAGAATTCGTTTGGCGTCAGGCCCTACTCACAACGGGATGTAAAAATACAGTATTCAACACACACCAGGTAAGGATTATGAGAGAGTTTGAAACAATATAAAAGTTTGAATAAGCTACATTTTTTGTTTCTACGTTCTTTTTTTTAGCTTTACCCGGATAATTTGATACCTGACCTTGCAGCAGCACTTTCGGCTATAACAGGAAAACCGTTCGATGAGTTTATGATATTTTTCGGACGTTGTTTCGTTCGATTTTTTAGTAATTTCGGTTATGATGAGTTGATCAAGGCAACAGGTCGCTATTTCTGCGATTTTCTACATTCAGTTGATAACATTCACCTGCAGATGCGCTTCACTTATCGCAAGATGAAAAGCCCATCTATGCAGCTGACGGAAGTGGATGAAAATGGTGCCGTACTGGTGTACAGAAGCACACGGACCGGATTCTCGAAGTATCTTCGTGGGCAGCTTTTGGAAATAGCCAAGCAGTTGTACGGGATGGACGTCAGCATCAAGGTACTGGAAAGCCAGAACGATACTCCCGGTGGTACATCGGGATCAACTGCACCACAAGGCGGCTTGAAGACGGTTATCGTGAAGTATCGGTTGGACTTTGACAATCGTGAATATGTACGTGTTTTGGTCATGAAACCGGAGGTGAAATAAAATTAAATAATACGATCTATGTGCTGATACTACCTCTCCCACAGATGCAGCGGCGTGTTCATATCAAAGCACATCCGTCACAGCTACAGTTGACACCGGTGAATAGTAAACTGTTGCTGAATTTATTCCCATTCGCTCTAATCCTGAACGAGGAAATGAAAATTACTGCCGTGGGTGAGAAACTCATCGAATCGTGGATGCTGAACAATGTGAATCGATCACCTACGGAACTGCTCGGGGCAAAAGTAACTGATCATTTCAAACTTCGTCGACCGAGCGGTATAACGTTCACCTGGGAAAATGTAGGAACCATGTCATGACTGTAATGCACATTAGCCTTAACCCACTACGTATATTTGCTCTTTTTTTTTTAATTTTTTCACTAGATTAAACGGCTGCAAACTGTTTTATTTGAGATACAGCTCCTGAAGGGCTCTTCGGCAAAAGGCTCAAAAGACGAGTCGAAAATAGTCGATACTAAAACATCATTATCGCAGGTGGATACGGGCTCCTCGACAGAAGATGCGGCAAAGATAATGACCTCCATTCCACGGCGGGGCTCTCAAGGGCTTCGCAGCATTTTGTTGAAAGGTGAAATGCGGTACATCAAAGACATAAATTCCCTTGTATTTCTATGCAGTCCCCTGTAAGTTTTTAATACCGATATATAGAAAAATGCAAATTGAAAGAAGTGATTTGAATCCTTTTAAAACATTGCACAGCATCAACAACTTGGAAGAGTTACGTGAAATGGGACTGTACCTAAACGATCTCAACCCTCACGGGCTTAGCCGTGAGATGGTGTTTTCTGGATTTTCGCACTATTCCCGGCTCGATTTGATGTGTGAACGCGAGGAACAACGGGCCGAGGAACTAGAAACATCGCTTGCCCTCGCTGACTCCTGGAAACGGCAAGGTGATGAGCTGCTGTACTCAATGATTCCTCGCTCCATAGCGGAACGGTTGCGAGAGGGTCAGAATCCTCACGAGACCTGTCAGAGCTTCGAGGAGGTCACGGTACTGTTCGCCGAGGTGCAGGAAACGATCACCGGTGATGATTCGATCAAATACGCCATGACCACGGTAAACACATTGAACGCTGCTTTCAGTGCTTTTGATGAGCTGATCCATTCACCGATGGCCTATAAAGTGGAGACCGTTGGAAAGGTGTACATGGCGGTGAGCGGAGCTCCGGACATAAATCCATTTCATGCGCAGCACATGGCTGATCTGGCATTAGATATGCTACACAGTATACGGCAGCTTAATCTACCTGGAGTAGGAGTCAAAATAGGCTTTCACTCTGGGCCAATAGTGGCCGGAATCGTGGGATTGAAGGTACCGAGGTATTGTCTTTTCGGTGACACGGTAAATACGGCCTCGCGGATGGAAAGTAGCGGAGAGACGGATTGCATCCAGGTGTCTGGATACACTGCACAAAAGCTCAAAAAGCTTGGATATGTGCTGGCGTACCGTGGAAAGGTAGCCGTCAAGGTAAGTACAGCAAAGTAATCCAGACTGTTTAGCGTTTTAACGATTTGATACGTTTCCAAACAGGGTAAAGGAGACATGGAGACGTTCTGGCTACAAGGACCGCCGCAAAAAAAGAAATAAAAATGTAGTGTGAACCAGGTCGTGCCTTTTGCAGCGAGTATTGTAGAATGTTCTTCAAAAGAAACTGTGGATTGTTTTAACGAAGCGTCTTAGTATAGTGTTATATTTATTATTACGTGTAATTTCACCAAGACACTTTAGAGTTTACCAGGCTATATGCGACCACACAAATAAATGCAACGGTTTATGATCTTCAAATTTAAGGGTATCATGTGAAAGGATAATAACATAATATCACACATACTTTTTTAATTTGCTGATGTAGCTTTAATACCGTCATGCTTCAAATTACGGACATTCGACATGTTTTTATTGAATGTCTTCATAAACAAATCCGTGGTCATACCGCTTTTTATTTTTTAATAATTGCCATGATGTACTATAATAAATAAAAATGTGTCTGACCCCTAATAGGTCCTGATGCCACAGTCAATACATATTTTCTGTCGGTCAGTTCACCACCAGAGGCTTTCTTACCAGTTTTGCTTCAAACCGACGCTTGTGTTATTTCTTCGATAATTCCTATTAATCGCGTCCATGTGATAATCTACGAACACAAGAGAAAAACAGCACCCAAACCTCGTTGTATGTAGGATTTCATTCTCCACTAACAAGTTCATACGCGGAGGGAGAGTGTGGTGAACTATGGTATTTAGCGAATTTGTGATAAAAAATTCTCCCTAAAAAAGTCAAAATTCCCCACCAACATACAGACTCAAGTGTCCAGACTTAAAACAAGTTAAAAACTAAAAAGGTGTAGTGCTTGTATAAATTTGAAGATTAGAAAAGGAATTTTGAGGCTGTCCAGAATATGAATCAATATATCGTAGCACTTTGATGATATTTTGCAATGCTTCGAGCAAAATTATTGGAAATCTTTATTTTTTCTCAAATGTTTCTTAATTCAGCCGCTTCTTAACCAGAGCTGGCACAAGTAGTATTATCGTTTGTTTAATAAAAAAAAATTTTTTTTGAGTAAAAAATACTCTCGATTACACGATAAAGTTATCCTTTATGGCACAAACAACCGGCTCCATAGGTAGTTATCCATTCCAGGTAATGTGCAACGCTAGTAAACATAGCGGGCTGGCGAGATTTGCCACATTCGAATTCGGCAATATCAAGAGCGACACCGATCAATTCCCAAGATGTACCATTCTTCAATACTAATGCATCACCGCCATCGCCCTGCAGAAGGTATAGAAAGATACAGTTATTCTTTTTCGTATAAATTGCCAGCATTGTGAATTGCCTATCTTACCGTGCATGTATTGGCAGCATTCGGGATTAACTGCGATGGCCCTCCGCATAGATTTTTTGAAGATACTTGCGATGAAACTTTCTGGCATATTGAAGGAGCATGCATTTGAAGCTCGGTTTCCTGGAGAACTTCGGCTAACGGTCCATTTGGATAACTAGCACCCCATCCAACGACGGTAGCTTTAGGGGCGGGGAGAGATTCTGGGATTGCAACGGGCAAGCAAATGGGTTGGAAACTGGTTAACGGCTCCTTTAGAACCAGAAGCCCAATGTTGTCAGCGAATTGATTCGTGATTTTGTAGCCGGGATGAGCAAGGGTAGTGCTTATTTCATTAGAACTAATAGATTCGCTTGCATCAGTACGATTGTATACTCCCAGCAGTGCGCGTATATGCATGATGACCGGCATGCTCTCCACGATGGTAGCGGTTGTTACAATAGTACGATCGTTGATCAAAGACCCCTGACCGGAGGGGCTATCCAGGTAAGTTAGCAACGCAATCCATGGGTATTTGTTGTGGGGTGACACATTTGAACCGGCAGCAATACGTTGTCCAAGGGATGGTATAAACGCACATGCACCTGAACAAACAAAAACAATCTTTAGTCAGGATTTTAAAGGAAGAAACCTGAAAGCTTCGGAAAACTTCTTAATACTTACTGGTGCACGTCGGACAAGCTGGTGGCACTGGAGGAGGAAAATTTTGTGCAGATGCGTTTACTAGTTGCGCATCATTTACGTCGCGTAACTCATTTACGTTTGCTTCGGTTTTAAGGGCAGGCCGGGGAAATATAAGTGTTGGGAATGCAGACTGAACATTTGTGCCCAGTTGGCCAGTAACAGTTTGGACCAATGTAGAACTATTGAGCAACGATTGGGTTTTGTTTACAAAGCTCACCAGTGGGAAATATATGGCGGGTGCACGTGCTGTGGTGGATGTAGTTTTAGGACTTTCTGTAGTGGTTGTTTCAGTGGAGGACGTGGTGTCTGGCGTACCGGTCGATGTCTCACTGCTAGCTGTGGTGGAAGTAGCTTCCTCAGTCGTAGAGCCAGCTTCTGTCGATTGAACCACTGGTTCGTCGTTACTGGGACGATTGAGATTGATGCCAAAAATGTTTGAAATTCCGTTTTGTACGTTAGCACCGAACTGTCCAGCAAGATTCTGTGCTGTTCCCGTGACATTGTTCCACGATGCCTGAGTATTATCGATGAGACTTTGTATAGGATTTGATGAACTGTTGGCGGAAGAGCCGGATGTAGGCTCGTCATTACTTGGCCGATTTCCTAGCGATCCAAACAGTCCATTCTGTATGTTCACGCCTAACTGATTAGTGATTTGCTGCGCTGCATTAGTGGCGTTGCTGAAAGTGTTCTGGGAGGCAGTTACAAGTTCTGCCACCGGGTTTGGCGGTGGATCGTTCATCACAGAACTGTTGTTTGTTTCTGGTGCAGGTTCAGTAGTGGTACTCGACGGTATTTGGAAAAAAGATGCGATAGTGCTGTTACTTCCCTGAAAACTACTCAAAACCTGCTGTATTATGGACAGTTGGTTGGGTTTGGTTGGTACAACAGATTGCCCACTTTGAGGATCACTGAGTGAGAGGGACGGAAATGTAAGAGTAGCTAGCGAACTCTGGACAGGCTTTGTGATATTGTTGGCTGTTTGGTTTAGGTAATTTTGGACGTCAATAGCGGCCTGAGGAATTGGCCATTTCGTGTTAGGAGGGAAATTGTTTGGATTGTCATCGTGCAAACTTGTGGCAACCGTGATGGGGCTTGCACCCGATTCTTTGACTGCAAGCAAATTGAGCGATACATCTACAAACTGATGTACTCCACTACCTAACGGAGACGCGCGTAGATTTTCCACCTCTTTTCTGTTCACTGCTGGTTCTTCATGCTCCTGGTGAAGAATATAAAGAAAATGTGTTTTAGTAGGAAACGCAATGCACGAGCTAGTATAGTCAACTTACTGCACCATGGTGTGCATGGGTAAACACTAAACAACTTAACAAACAAAACTGCACCGATATCACTTGCATGGTTTCTACAAACCAATTTCACTTCTGTTCTGTTCGAGTGGCACCGCCAAACTGAACGGAATTGCGGGCAAATCAAACGTTTTGTGCACGCCCTGATCGACGGTTAAATCCAGTTTTTAATGAATCTGCGGGGAGGAAGAAAGACACTTTTATGCCACGATTCGTTTTGTTTGGCGAGTACTTTTGATTTTTCGGTGGTGGAAGGAAAGAAAATCACGAAAGATCGCTATCGCAGCATCCCAAAGGCGTTGCACAAAATTCTTGCAGAACAGGTTTGCAGTTCCAGCCTCACAGAGGTCATTGGCTTCAGGTGCAACGTTAAAAAAAATGCTATCGTAAGCCCAATTTCTTTGGGGTTAACAACCGAAAAAAAAACAATTTGCCATAACAAATGAATTTTATTTATAAAAGTGCATTATAAAATATGAGGCTTATTAAGCTCAATAACATTTGTGTTATTTATTAACGAAAAAACGATCAGGCCGTAATGAGTGAGGCGAAAAATATTCAATATCTAAGCCATAGTCTATGTTCTAAGCTTTACAGTAGCATCCGGCAGATTGTCTCTGCACCCAAGGAATTAATGGATAAAGCTTAGTAAATACTGCAGGTTCGTTCGTTTGTCCACAACCAACGCCCGGAATTTGGATAGTTATACCGATGAGCGTCAAGAATGATGGGTCGTTTGGCCAGGGATACATAAGTCCAGCTCCTTCGTCGCCCTTTGTTGAAAAAGTAAACCGTTATGTTTTAAATACACGCAATGGTAGCACTGTTTCTCTTTTACTTACATCGCAAGAAGTCTTATGCTTGTCTTTCGGTGCAGGGCCAAACACACCACCGCATATATTATTCTCTGTCGAATTAGGGTAGGCCAGGAGACATTCATCGAATGAGTACAGAGGAATAGTCACTTCTTGTAGTTTGTTCCACGGTTCACCACCAAGTTCACGAGCTCCCCAGCCCACCAGTTTTGCGTCTGTATTGGAAAATGTGTTAATTCTGCTGGGCAAACAAATGGGCATGAACTTGTCGGTGATGGTTACTGGTACTGCCAACTGGACAAGCCCTATATTGTAGCTTAGCAAATTGGATGCACTGTACTGTGGGTGAAGTTTCGTTCTGGTGACGGCGAACACACTCCTGTATGTACCTTCAGTGGTAGAATTAGGCTCAAAAACTCCAAATATAACTTTAATTTGATTGAAAATGATCATATAAGAAACGATTCTACCGGTTGTAAGCACCACCCGGTCATTGATCAGCGTCCCAGTGCCCACGTTTTGATCGTAGTACTGCAATAGAGCTATCCACGGATATTTGTTGTATGGTGTAACCTCAGCGCCACCTAAAACGCGAAACGAAGCAGTTTTCTGGACAACGCCACAGGCTGTGAAATATTCATAGGTATTAAATTATTAGTAAATTGCCTAAAACTTACGTGTATGTTTACCCATGGTGCAATCTGATGGACAGAACACGGGCTGAGAGGTCACAACAGCGCTTGAGATGGGACGAGCAGGATTCCAACCGGCCGATAGTGATGCTTGATTCCCCTGGTTTGTGCCAAACACGGAATTAATCCCATTTTGAATTGTACTACCAACCTGAGAAAATGTCTCCTGAACAGTGGATATGCCTTGACTGATCACACCACCAGAGCTAGAAGCGGCAGATTGATCACTCAGCGGGCGATTAGAGAGACTGGATAGCACCAGCAGAAAATTACTGAGACCAAGCTGGACTGGTCCAGCGTTCGAAGGCTGCTGTTCATCTTGAGCAGCTGTGTCTGTGGGTTGTTTGGCTACGAAAGGTTTGTATAATTCTGATGTGCGATTAGAGTTGTGCAGATGATGGACGAAACTAGTGAGTGCTGAAACACGTGACAATGGTGGTTTACTGTAATTAGGCACACGTTGTGTAGCGAGCTTTTGCTGAATAGACATTTGATGTTCGATGAGTCTCGTTAGAGGTGTTTCGGTCGTAATGGGATCCAATTCGCGAGAGGGACCATTTATCTGAGACGCGTAAAAAACCATGTACAATGTAAATCCACTAGTGGCATTGGAATAAAAACGATTTAAATCAATAGCTAGCATACCTTTTGTCCGTAGCTGAAACCCAGCGATAAAATGATAAGAATAGTTGTAATATTCGCCATAACTTTAGCACCGTCGTGTGTGTATTTCTCAAGATGTATTGCAAGAATGTAAAGCAATTTGATTTTACGGGTGCTTTTATCCGGAAACAGTTAAAAATAAAAAAAATAAAAAAAAGCACAGGCGAACCATTGCTTCCAATGGTACGCCATGCATCAAGCATGGCACCATTCTGTCAATTACGAATATTGTGTGTTTCGAAACTCACAAAAAGAGATGGAAAAAGAAGACAAACAGGTTATTTCGCCCCCCTCCCCTAATCTTCCGACGTTGGTCAATATCGATCGTTGGTTATGGCGAGAATCGTATGAAAGACTTATGCTCTGTTTCTTATTTTTATTTTATTCAAATGTTCAGTGAGGAAATGATTAAATTACGTTGACGTTGACGTTGGTCAATATCGATCGTTGGTTATGGCGAGAATCGTATGAAAGACTTATGCTCTGTTTCTTATTTTTATTTTATTCAAATGTTCAGTGAGGAAATGATTAAATTAGGAAATAAAACAGCACAATCAAATTGTAGCAGGTGTATCTTAATCTTCACTGCAGTAACAACCATCAGCCGTATTCGACCGAATCCACGTACCGAACCGGTTCACTCTGGTATACACGCCGGGGTAATTCGGTTTGGCACAACCCTCGCCCCACGACACAATCCCCGCGATTTGGTGCACATTGTCCGTGCTATTCTGCTTAATCACGTGCAATGGACCTCCGCTATCGCCTTGGCAGGAGTCTTTCTTTCCCTCGTCGTACCCTGCGCACAGCATGTTGTCTGTGATACGAGATGCCCCGTATCCCGTCTTTCGACAGTCGGCGTTTGACATGATTGGAACCGTTACCTCCTGCAGATTTGTAGAGATGGCTCCGTTTTCTGATGTTGCACCCCATCCCGTCACAATGCCCTAGTAGAAGGTTGGAAGAGAAAAGATGAGCGTATTTCAAAAGAAGCATCATGATAAGGGAGTATTTGTTTCTGAACGTACATCGTATCCAGTGAAAGGTTTCTTAGGCGTTGGCAGACAAACCGGTCGAAGTTTATCTTCAATGGTCATAACGGTCGCTAGCCGTAGGATTGCAATATCACTATTATAATTGTTTGAGTTGTAGCCATTATGTTCGATGACACGCAGTACTTTCGAAACCATTGTCATCGATTCGCTGGTGGACACTCGATCATGTTCCATCAGCACAACGCTGATCTTGTTTCGGTTGAAACCGTGCACGCAGTGAGCCGCCGTCAGGACGTGGCGATCGCTGATCAGTGATCCTCCACAGTAAAATGTGCCCGAGTACTGCAACATTGCCATCCATGGGTACTGATTAACTTGCGTTTCTTGTCCTCCCACGATGCGCGTTAATCGGTTGGTTCTGCCGCATTCTGCTCGACAAGAAGAATATTAAATGCATGTTGGAAAGAGTTATTTGAATCATCAATCATTTGAATGATTCATGTAGTAGTCGCTTACTGCACATGGGACATGAATCTGGCGGTGTTAGGGTTTCTGGCGCTGGAGTAGACGAAGATCCTATCAATCCTGCCAGCCATTCAATAAAGGGATTGTTTTTCTCTGTTTGTCCTTGAGCGGGAATCTCTAGAGCCTGCCTATCTTCAGTGATCTGGGAATCGAATAGATTGAAATATGCAGAGATGGTAAATGAAATTAATAACGATTAATCTTGATTGATTTATATACTAATACAAATAGAAGTAGAATTTTGTTAACATCATAAATGTAACAAAACGTTTACTTATCTCTAGAACATAACGATATGTTTGGTACACGACACAGTCGGTTTTCTTTTATTTATAAGAATAATATTTATTTAGTTCAATATAATAAAATATTTCGTATATAAAACTATTTGAAGGAAAGCGATTGTATTCGTTAAGAAATCCAAACATAACCGGTTATTTGTGTATTATATTTTTCAATGATCTTATCTGGAACGTTCCAAACAAGAAGGCATAAAGCGTTGTAAAGTTTTCAGGCCGCATTCTGTGTTCGTTTCGAAAACCAGTTCATTTCAAGAGCAGATTCACTCTTCTATTGATTTTAATCCCTCCATTCCGATTAGCGTGAATTTCTCGTTTCTTTTTCCAGTTTGAGAGTTTGTTGACCTCTTGAAACATTCTTTTGGTTAAGCACTCATCTTCTCACACACTCACAGAGACGCCAAAAACGAGATTTTTTTAATTAGCTGAATGCTTGCAAATAACATCTTTCTGAAGTCGAGTTAGTTACGATCATTAGCTTTCATCCAGGAGTAAAGCGATTCTGGCAGCGTCGGAAACTTACACGTCCACCGGTAGTGAGGTCACTGAGAAATAACAGGCCGGCCATACACAGGATTAACAGCCGCATGGTACTACGACGAACTGTGTGGACGCACTGTATCAAACGTGTGCACTGGTTTTGCGAAAATCGCTGCTTAAGACTGTGAACTTTCTTTTCGTTGTCCAACGTTCGTGTTGGACGGGCAGTAGGCGACACTCTATCCACAAGTTACTGTAATGTGGATAAGACTCTCACTGGATTGAATTGAGGTGTGCACTGGTAGGGTGTACTTTGCATATAAATTGAGCGGCACTGGGTATTCGAGCGTGTGTTCATGCGTGAATGTTCGTTGAATTGTCACTCCAACCGTTTGCGCCGGTCGTCGATTTCGTGCAGAAAACTCCAGGTTTCTTCAAGACGGTGTTGATTTTGAACAAATGGAAGAGTTTCAACCGGCCACCATTGGCGTTCGCTCTAGTCGCGACGCGAGATCGTACACAACTAAACGTTGCCGAGTGAATCTCGCCACACCTGACCACATCTCTGCGCCTGTTGGCACGACCACATCGCGAGACTGGTGAGATAGAAGAGCCATTCTGGCACACACTGTCACAGCTGTTGATGGTTTCAACCCATTTGCTCTAGATGGCAGCAGGTTCCCGTATTTCTCGGGGGAGTTTTGTAGTTTAAAGTAATAAGACTTTTCAAAACTACTCTACCAGCTTGGTGTAACATTCCATGTTAGTAACTAGGCCAGGGAGCTGTAGGTGTAAGAATTTTGTAGGCAGTGTTTGGGATGCCGGGGGTGCGTTTGGCAAAGAAAGCCCGTCTACCACAGTCCGACCAAAGCCATGGTCTTGAACTTGTCACATCCACAGTAGCGCTGGACGGTAAAGTTTACCGATCCTTCTTTTCTAGTCTTGTTTTATTGTTATTTTCGTTGCTTCCTCTTTTGTGTATGTTTACGGTCGGGTCTTTACTTTCCTCGACCAATACGCTTACTTTACTGTTCGCAAGCTGATGATCAGTCGCTCGATCGTCTGCATTGGTCAAAGTACAGTAATATTCTTCACGGTCAGGGTTGGACATTTCTTGGCGGTCGAAGCTCTAGGGGTTTGGAATGGACCAGCCACCCGACCGGTTCTGTTGGTGAAGAAATGTACCGCTAGTTGGTGCATAAATTATCGCTTTCCGCTCGTGACATTTCGCGGATTAAGGTTTCAGAGCTTGGCAGCATTGCACTAACTACACGAATGGTTGTTCGCAGTTCGAAAAGTGGTAACCATAAAATCAACATGAAGCTAAATGAGCAGTAACGAGATGTAACAACGTTAGTAATCAATATTTACATAGCTCAGTGGATTTATAATGTTTCTAGTAAACATAAAATATAATACTCTCACGAATCGGATTAAATCTATATCGCATTGTTCTAAGCTAACTAGCGTTTATGTAAACATGCCTATTTAGATTAATGTGGACTTGCTTTGTGTGATTATTGTACTAGTATAATTAAACGTTGTACATTCAGAAATAGGGGAAAGTATTGTAGCGTGTTTGCAAGGACCATGATTGATGAGTAAAAACTAAGATGAATGGATATTTTTGTAAATACACTACACTGTAAATTTAAAATAAATATGTTTTGGAAACACGATTAACATAGATGAGACATTAAAAAATGCCAAATTTTCAATAATCAATGTACACTGTGTTAAAGAGAAATATTAAAAAAAAATACCAAAATGTATTAACATGGAGTTTTATCCCATTTGTGTATGTGTTGTATGCGTTTTGTGCACAAACTTATGACCATTCGTTCCTGTGAGTCCATTCTTACTGGATGTAAAATTTTACCATTTACCTTTGGCTGTATTTATAAGCCTATGCTGGCCTGTAAGATTTCATATGTCTTATTCGTTGCTTGATTCTTTTGAAGTGTACATACATCTAATTGCATATACTTGAGCGAGTGTAGCTGGGTTTACAACGGCTACTCTTCGTTTCTTCCATTCCTACTGTTATCCCGCTTATAAAATTGTCTCCTCCCTGTCCGACTACTGCAAGTCGTTCATTCTGATACGCTTTCACTTGATATACTATTGCTCGTGTTCACTATTGTTCCCTGGTTTGTGCGAGGGCGCGTCGCTGCGGTTCAATGGTGTTTGAGCTGTCATCAAAAGGACGTGAGTGAACGTTCATTGGACATAGCAAGCCAATGGCACACGGACACCATATGAGGTGCTTTCTTTAATTAATTTTGTCAGCTCATATGTTTTTTGTTCGGCTACACCCGTTCCCGTTTATTTGCTGTTGGTGCTTTTTACACCTCGTGCGACTGCTCGGCCAGGTAAGTTGCAGAGGACTTTGGGGTATTTTTTCGACCGCTGTCGGTTCACGGCTGCCCAAACACGTCGGCTTGATAATCTCAATGTGATTGTGGTCGGTCGGTCCCACCCCCTCACTTGGAATAGTTTGCGTGCGGCACGGGACGGGAGATCAGCACAGAGTGTTCGATGTACGCGCACGGTCACAGTCAAAAACGCAAGCAGTGAGCGATAGTGTTGCGTTGCGCGAGGATGCGGAAGTATCGTGCTGCTGGTGTGCTCATTTTTGGATGATCACCAGCTTTGCTAGGGAAGCGCAGTTTTGGTGATTATTTTTTTGGTCTCTATTCTAAGGAGGAAGATGAAGCTGTTCACGATAGTGTTATGGGTGGAGCTGTGCGTGTTGTATGTGGTGTTTGCTGTAAGTGTCACCGGACAGCGGGTCACCGGGCTTGGTAGTCAAATTCTGAATTCATCTATTTTCGAACGATTCCTTCAACAAGCGAGAAGATGAGGAACACAACCGGATCAATTACGACATCTACGTGACGCCAATCATGGTGAGCACTATCGCTGACAACCGGTTTCGTGCAAAAAACCCACTTATAGCGTGGCTTTCGACTGTGCTGAGCTACAAACCTCCGAGCTTCGGCGTGGAGACAGCGATCAGTTCAACAATGAAGCCTCCACCACGTGACTGCTCACAGTGTTGTATGTATACGAGGTGTATGCTCTTGGGTCATGTGATTAAGGTTCCTACCTACTTTCTCTATCTTACAGCTTGTGGTCGAAGCAAGACAAGCTCAAGAATTGTTGGCGGGGACGCGGCCGATGTGAAAGAATATCCTTGGATAGTGATGCTGCTGTATCGGGGTGCTTTCTATTGTGGCGGTTCGTTGATCAATGATCGGTACATAGTGACAGCGGCACATTGTGTGCTTAGCTTCACGCCCCAGCAGCTGTTGGCGAAATTGTACGATGTAGAGCACGGGGAAATGGTTACTCGTGCGATCGTTAAACTGTACGGTCACGAGCGATTTAGCCTGGATACGTTCAACAATGACATCGCGTTGGTCAAACTGCAGCAGCCGGTAGAGGCAGGCGGTAGCTTTATTCCAATATGTCTTCCCGTTGCTGGCAGAAGCTTTGCGGGTCAAAATGGAACTGTTATCGGTTGGGGAAAGCTAGCGAATGGGAGTTTGTCGCAAGGATTGCAGAAAGCGATAGTGCCAATAATTTCCAACATGCAGTGTCGAAAGTCAAGTTACCGTGCTTCACGCATCACGGACAACATGCTCTGCGCAGGATATACTGAAGGAGGTAGAGATGCCTGTCAGGTACGTCGTTGCAATCTACTAGTAATCCACCACAGTGTAATAATATTATGATTCTTTATCCTTTCAGGGTGATAGTGGAGGTCCGTTAAATGTTGGCGATAGTAATTTCCGCGAGCTTGTCGGCATAGTGTCATGGGGAGAGGGATGCGCTCGGCCCAACTATCCCGGAGTCTACACACGAGTGACACGTTACTTGAACTGGATTAAGTCCAACACCAGAGATGCGTGCGTCTGTGAGCATTCCATAGCGTAATTCTACACGAGCGTCATTGAGAGCAGATAACAATAAAACAAAATTACCAAACGTAACTAAGTAGTAAATGTGCACTATGCATGATTGAACTAATTAGGTAAACCGGCGGAATTCGGAGGAAAGAGGCATTGAACAAACGACATGGTATGAAAAGCGCAGGGATGATGACAATTTGCATGTTTTTTACCCAATCCCATAAATCATACGGCGCACCGTCGGGTATGGAAATCTTTTGCACAATGTATGTGAGCCACATGAAAATGAGGTACAGTTAAATGAACATTAAATTTGAACGATCGTTCATTTGCGCTGTGTAGAGGCTTTGTGGAGCTATTTTCCATTTAACTATTGTCTTATAGTTGAGTGCCGATTGGTATGTGAGTACACAGTCTATTGTAAAATATAATGGTAATAATTGTTAGAAACAGAAACAGAAACTGTTTCAATTAACTTTATTTCAAATTGAGATCGAATCAAGTTATTATTTTTTATAAATATCGATTACAACATTTTTAGCTACAACAGTTATTCAGTAAGAAAAGCAAAACAACAGTTTTTCAACTTTACGGTCCAACTCAGTAGCATGTCAAATCTGAGCAAATGAAACTTTCACTCAAGGTGGTTCTTACTTTTTTCAATGTTTTCTTAAGAAAGTGAAGCCCGTGTGGTACACGCTACCTTCTCTCTCAGCACAGCACATTATCATTTTTGCATATATTTCAAACTATCGCACGGCTTTATGTGATCGATTATCACCGTTTGCTTAATGATTTTCCCATTTCCATGCGGATGTGCTAATTGATAGTTCGAGTGTAAATATATGGAAGCAAGCATGGTTGTGACGCCACGATAGAAAATTTGAAATATGATCCCTTTTTTCTAATTTTATTCCGAAGCCAAACGCCCGAAGTCGTCCACGTAGCGTTCGCGTTTGAATAAAGTCATAAAAATGCATCATGCTGTAGTAAAAACAGTAAACAACTCACGACAGTGTGAGAAGAAAGCTATGAAGCGTGCGACAAGGCAGGCGACTACATTATGCTGAAAGATGGGAGAGAAAGTACTGAAGACGAAACCTGACCAACGGTACTTGCAGACGTTGATCGCTACTGGGATGTGCGAGGACTTTTAGTTCAAGTTCAAATTCGTCGCGCTGATGGCGTTTCGTTCGGTGTGGTGTCTAGCCTTATCGTGTTTTGTGCTGGAAGGCGTAGTTTTTCGCACGATGGCCAACGAAAGCAATAGTACAGTGCAGTATTGGGACCTGACTAGCGAGAACCTTACTATTCCGGGACGCTTTGCTTGGAATGATAGTTTAATGATTGATCCAAATGGTTTTATAGGAAAGGCACCGTTGCTTAACAGTGGCGTATGGACATGGATCACGACCGTGTTTGGAATGCCTATCTTTAGTGTATTTGCGTACAGGGCAGCCCCTCGTAATTGTGCACCTTGCTGTGAGTAGTAACACATAGGTGCTCGCAACCATGTGCGTTAAAAAGTTACACAAGGAAATTGTAAAACCTGATTATAATCCTCAATGTTTCACAGCATGTGGGACAAATGCAAATAATTCAAAAATTGTCGGTGGTCACGAAGCTGAGATCGGACGTTACCCGTGGATGGTGGCACTGTACTACAACAACCGGTTTATTTGCGGAGGATCCTTGATCAACGATCGGTACGTCCTGACGGCAGCGCACTGTGTGTTTGGTAGCGATCGGTCGCGTTTCAGCGTGAAATTTTTGATGCACGACCGCACAGTTCCCAAGGAGGATTCATTCGAGCGTAAGGTGTCCTACATAATGACGAACTGGTTCTTGAACGTGCTCGTCTTCATTACGAACGACGTAGCTCTTTTGAAACTGAGCGAACCAGTACCACTGGGCGAAACAATTATCCCGGTGTGCTTACCACCGGAAGGCAACACATACGCTGGACAGGAGGTCAGACCGCAAACTTTCTCTCCCAGCAGCCCTGAGCAATGCGATTAACCTAGCTCTCGTATCCTCGTTTCGTTCCCAGGGAATCGTGACCGGCTGGGGTAAGTTGGGTGACGGTACGTTTCCCATGAAACTGCAGGAAGTACACGTGCCGATACTGTCGAACGAGCAGTGTCAAAACCAGACGCAGTACTTCCGGTTCCAGATCAACGATCGTATGATGTGTGCTGGGATTCCCGAGGGTGGTAAGGACTCCTGCCAAGGTGACAGTGGAGGACCGATGCACGTGTTCGATACCGAAGCAAATCGATTCGTGATTGCGGGCGTCGTATCGTGGGGCTTCGGATGTGCCCAACCACGGTTTCCGGGCATATACGCCCGAGTGAACCGTTTCATTTCGTGGATTAACTTCAATACTCGAGATGCGTGTACGTGCAAGTAAAGCGATGCTTTGTTCTGGACACACGCCGTTTAAACAACGTACCTGAAATGGAAACAAGCAGCAATTCGAAGAGGGTCGAAAGAAAAGGTTTGTGGAAGTACAGTGCGGCTTGCTGTAACGCCGAGCAACGTGTCCATTAGCCGTGCCACTTGACCGGTGAATGCCTTGTGTTTGAGATTGTTCAAATAAAGCTTTTACTTGCACTTGATCGTGATCACGGTGATGATGTATCTTGGTCGAAAGGTGAAAGCTCTTGATGGAGGACTTTTTGTCACCTTCGTACGAGGTTCTGGTGAGTAATTTTGTCGGTTGAAATCCAATGAACATTGCACAAGGTGTTAAAAAATGCCAAGCTGTTAAAGTTCAGCGCACCCGCATTCTACAGCAACAGCAAGAGTTACGATCGTATGTGCGGCATCCATTTTATCTCTGTGTTATTTTTGGGAGAAAGAAACACTCTAGCCCAGTGACTCATTCTGTGAAGGTAATGTTACCTACGTTTTCTTTAGTCGAGATATAGCAGTTCAACGTTCAAATGATCTTGAACTTGTCGTTCGGCGAAGTTACCTTTGCGTCACTTATCTTGCATCCGGTGCTATTGAATACTTGCTGATCGATGATTGTTTGACAAAACAATTTGAACTTCTTTGTAAGTAGTAAATTGAAAATAAAACTGAAGAGAACTGTGTATTGTACCGTATTGAAACTAGAAAACGGTTGAATAACTGTGTCTAAAAATCGTTTTAAAATATGTAAGAGGCACCGATTTGAAGTAACAGTAAACCCCATTAACAAACGTTTGTAATTTCACTATCATTTACTGAGCCTAGTAGTTATCTTTTAAAACGGTATTTGATGAAACACTTCACAAATTATGTTAATTACTCATTACATTCAACTTGCTCTACTGATCTAGTTCTATTGGCCTACTGCCCATTAAAGAATGAGTGTGTCGCGTGAGGAACGGTTGGCCACGAATCTGTGGGCTGTATCATTAGCGCTCGGAAGTTTGGCTCCACAATGGCTCCACTGTCCTCGCTACCACCGTGCTTTGTCAAGGACCATTCACCCTCAGGTTGCGGGATCGCTGTCGGAAGGAATGAATCAGCCCACTCGCGACCATTAACATTCAAATATCATGATGTACACGCTATCATGCCTTGAACTTCGCGTACGATCGCACCCACAATGTTGTCCTCTACCACTACAGAGGTGTGCGGTAGAAGGCTGGGTGCAATATGGATGCGTTTTCAAGGTTTTTGTCCCCCTAAACCAGTTGAATGTCACCATCATCTGCATTTCCTAATGCGCGAAATGCGCGTGATCACCAGAAAGGTGAGCAGTTCGTTGAGCAGCGGGGTTCGTTGTTCAAGTTCAGGTTAAAAAGTAGTCACGCGGGTGTATCGGCGGCGAGGGCTCAACATGAGGGCTAATGATGCCTTTTACGGGTAACATTCCTGTATCACGCAAGTGTATGGTTGTATGATGAAATGAAAGAAAGTTATTGTATGCAACAACAAATAAGTGTGGACTGATGAGGAATTGCTTTAGAAAATATGATAGCGCTGAGATACCTTACTGATTCGGATAATACTATCGCACATAATCAAAAAAGCTCAAACCAACATGGTCTGTATGATCCGATCGTAAAAGAGGGCAAAATTGAAATGGCTTATTATTGTGGTAGCTTGAAATATACGACCCTGAAATTAAAAAAAATATTTCCTTAACATTTTATAGGTTCAAGGCTGTGGCTGTACGTTGCGACACCGAAGCGAAGGTTACGTAGCACTACAATGTATTACGTTTCCAGCTGCACTTGCTCCAAGGTAGAAGTACAGTATGAGCGTTTCAGGTTGTCTCATTCCACTTGTGTAAGTTTTGTTCCTGTAGGCAATGAAGGGCAGGCTGGAAAATTAACGAAAGCGATTGATCGAGTTTGGTCAAAGTCAAGCTTTCGGCTTCCAGATAGGTCAGGGTCACGAGTTGACATGGTCGTCGATAATTTCCAATTTTAAAACTATGGAACACATTGTGTAACAAACCAACCGAGACAACGATTACGAAATTTTTTAAAATTGGTGCTTAGAAACATTGAACAAAACCAACGTAGTTCAGGTGACAAAGTTAAAGGTTACAGCAAATGAATGAATAAACTGTATTTTTTAATGTTTTATTGTGGAGGGCATGCAATTTATTGATAATCTAGATGTAGATTTGTTCTTATGATAATAACTGTGTATAGTGTATTCTACATTATGTACATTATGTATAATACAAATGTTTGGTTATAGTCAATTGCTGGTCCATAGGTAATTAGTTTAAAAATGTGGTTTTCAAAATGCTAAATTCCTTGAAGTGTGCTCAAGGATCTGAAATGCGCCCTTCGAGAAAAACGATCACCAGATCTGATAAATAAACTAATTGATCATGACGGTAGGTTATATATAAATAGTGGGGAAAAAAGACAAAAAGTATCAGCCCTTCAAAACCGAGCAACGATGCAGCAATGCACAAGTGCAACGTGATTTGCATGCTCGAAGGGTTATTGCTTCTGTACCTCTATTGGCTTCTCCACATCAACAGAAAAAAAATCTGTATGCAAGTTAGCGCTGCCTTGAGAGCAAGTGAGCAAGAGAAGAAAGGGTAGACAGAGACAGAAAATGAAAGAAAGAGAGAGAGTTAGAAAGAGAAAGAGAGAGAAGGAGAGATATAGAGTGAGAGAGAGAGAGAGCGAGAGAGACAGACAGAGAAAGACGAAAAGTTGTTTTGTATCGAAGAAGAGATGACGGAAAATAAACAAACAAACGAAGCCATAAACGCTAAACCGCTGGGCATGGCGGGGGCTATGGTGGTTTACAGTCAAATTGTTGAACTATTGTCGTTACTACTACATCGAAAAGAAAGATGTCCAATACCTACATTGCTCTCACTGTTACACCTCCCTCCCTGGCGAGTCACTCCCACCCTTATCGATCACTGACACTGGCCTTCTCCCTCGCACGTGGGTTCCAGCGCGCACATGATGCGGTCTTATCGACGATGTAAGCGACGCAAGCACGAACTACCACGAGTAAGGAAGCCATCGGTCCGATGTGTGTTAGTAGAACCAAGGGCACGCACTCTCACTTTCCGCTCGCACTATGAGGTAATTGTCCACCGTAATCATCCCGGGGCGGTCTCGGAGAGATGTGGTGGTTATGTCGCGAGCATCACGACACGCTGACACAGAGACAGGTGTACTGGCAAAAATGGGCGCTTTGGATGTGTGTGTAAGCAGACGGCACTGCATAGTTCGCATACCCGCAGACGCAGTACAAGCGCATCCGCACCCTTATCGCATGCGGCCTCTACTACTCTTGTTACAGAAGAAGACGGCAACGCGAGCACGAGATCAGAGAAGCCGCACGGAAGGGAACAACTGCAGGAACGCACCCGTCGCAAAACAAAGAGGGCGCACACCACACATTGACACGGGTTCGATCACTCGAGTCGAAGCGCGCCAAGGTAGTCGACAACGTCCCGCGCGCGTCGTCATTGTCTGTTGAGCCTTCTGAATCCGATTCGAAAAGTGTGTATATAAAAGCTACGCCGACTACCACTGTCAGTCACAGAACATTGCGTAAAGGGGCACAAGAAGCTTCACAGCGCAAAAGGCTCCATCATAGTTGTAAACCATAAAAGCAGAACACACTGTAAGTTCCGGTACGGATTCGCCGCTCCATTCTATAGATCCGTTCAGCGTCTGATCGGCCGTACAAGTCTTTCCTGAAGTGTGTGTTTTTCGGTGCAGTGTCGTGGCCATTTCTAACCTAACCATGATAATGAATCGTTCCTCATCCGTTCACTTGATGGCAATCTGGGTTCTGATGCTGACAACCCTAGCTGTCCCATTGCTAGCAGCTCCCGTTTACAACTCCAGCGAATCCTGTGATTGTGGTGAGTTGCAGTCGTGTGGTGGGATAGGCGGTGCATAATCGCGTGTGAATGAAAGTGAAAGGTTAAGTCGAAATTTGGAAACACCTTGCGCATCTGCTAGGGTAGAAATGTGCATTCAGGCGAGATGCAGGACACTGAAACGCAGAAGTGCATCGTTTCCCTGATCATTCATGCATCGGAGACGCGTTGCATAACAAATCATTCCAGTGGAGCGTGATTTTGCAAATAAAAAGTGCATGTGACTGTACGTATGGACATGGTCCGTAGCCAAGCGACATCTCAAACTACGCCGCGTACACAGATTTCACTTTCGTTGGTGAATAATATGGAGAAGTTCCATTGAATTGATACTGTTCGTACACGACGCTATGTGCAGAAGTGTGGTGTGAAAAATCTGGTGTGTGAATGGGTGGCTTTTTCCAGGCACGATGGGCGTGTTTCGACTGTGTAACTGTGAAACCCCGAGAGACGAGCGAATGAGGCCAGCAGCAAATTAGGTTAAGCGTACGCATAAACGGAACATCAATGATACCGGCTATACATAACGAATGCAGTGGCATCAGGACGGTTGCATTTGTGTTTCAATTGTTAGGTTGAATTTTAGTGCCAGCTATAGACATCGCGTAACCTTAATCATCAAGAAAATAATTCAACTCAAAATGTGTCCAAGGGGTGTCATTAAAGTAAAGCTTCGACCTGTAACAAGGATCCTGTAGAGCGCCTGCAGGACTGCATAGTGCAATATGTGAAAATTATAGACAAATGCTTTATCGGTCAGGACAACACACAACACAACAAAATGTTGCGGTGGTCTTGTTAAATCTAAATTACAATTAAGCTACGTTTAGGGGGAGTGTAAAAAATGATTTGAAGAAATACTAAACACTCCAGTTTGGTGTAAGGTGTTAAAATTTGAATGTGTTTATTTTCCAGTTTGTGGAGTTGGAGGACGCACCAATCGCATTGTCGGAGGCTCAGAAACCGCTGCACACCAATTCCCCTGGTTGGCTGGCCTTTTCCGCCAGGGCAAACTATACTGCGGAGCATCGGTCGTTTCGCGCAATTTTCTGGTCACGGCAGCACACTGTGTAAACTCGTTCGAAGCGAGTGAGATTAGGGTTAGTGTTGAATCAAAAAACAGCTGAAAGATATTTCACTCTTTTTGTTCACTCAATTCCATTACCCTTCGTATAGGTTTATCTCGGAGGGCATAATATTGCCAAGGATTACACCGAGCTTCGGAGAGTGAAACGAATCATCGACCATGAGGATTTCGATATCTTCACGTTCAATAATGATATTGCTCTCCTGGAGCTAGATAAACCACTGCGCTATGGACCCACCATTCAGCCTGCTTGCCTTCCGGACGGAAGTAAATAAGTTTTGCTTTGGCTTTTCGGCCAGGTGGCTCGATCGAGAACTATAACGTTATGTGCATTTTGCAGGTGTAATGGACTTTACTGGAACAATCGGAGTGGTTGCTGGATGGGGAAGGGTGGAGGAGAAGCGTGCTCCATCCAAGACGCTGCGATCCGTTGAAGTTCCCATCTGGTCACAGGAGCAATGCCTTGACGCTGGGTATGGCAGTAAGAAGATCTCTGCCAACATGATGTGCGCCGGGTACCACGATGGACAGAAAGATGCTTGCCAGGGTGATAGTGGTGGTCCGATGCATAAGATGGGACTGTTTGGCAGCATGGAAGTGATTGGAGTCGTTTCGTGGGGTCGGGGATGCGCCCGTCCAAATTTGCCAGGTATCTACACGCGCATCGTCAATTACTTGCCTTGGATTCACGAGAAGCTTGCCAACGAATGTCTCTGCCCGCCTAAGGATGTTGCTCGAAGGATTTGATGTGACTGTGAAGTTACACGACCTAGAGACACAGAAGTGTGCTGTTGATAATTTATTCGTTTTCTAGTCACAACATACCATAGGATGTAGAGGCTGACGATTCGGCTGTAACTATTAGCATGTAAGATATGACTACATTCGCGTACTGTTATGAAACGTTTTACATGCGGCAGAAAATAAATAAAACCAGAAACACATATGACTTTCCATGTTCCATGAATGAGTCATCAGTTCAGTAGACTGGTTTGATTTCAGCTGGGTATTAATAGGAAAATGTGATGTTCGCTGATGTAAGTATACGACGGCACAGACTGCTGCAATCGATCATATTTCATTTCCGAACGACGGTGACCAAATGCAGACCTGAAGGTAGAAAGCTAGTAAGTGATCGAACGTCTCCCTCCAAACATACGAAGCTTCCATTGATTAGGAGAGAAATGGAAAGTGAATCTCCCTCGGAGCTTTCTGACGGACCAGTTCTCTTGAACCTATCTCTGCTTTTACCTGTCTCTCTCTATCTTGTACTGATGCATGGAACACATGGGTTATCGTCTCTTGCTTTAGTTGCTTCTCCAATGTTGTGTAGTTTACAGGGTTTGCCATGCTTCTTAATGAATGGGTGTCTTGATGCTGCTCTTCTTTTTAATAATTATATTATGATTTTAAATGCTGTAATGTTTAGTTACAAACATTTTACAAATTTTTTTTAGATATTACTTTTAAAGACAACATATTATATTTCAACAATCATTTCTCGTTGTCGGTTCGATAATCCTTCACCCCATTCGTAGGATTCATTATTCTGCTATCAGTCAACCTATGGGTTCGGCAAAATTTGCAACCAATAGAGCCAAATTCTACAAAAGTGTTCGTAGAGTTATGTATGTTTGAAAGTTCTGCGTTTCGCGGGCCGTACTTTGTCGATTGTTGACTTCTCCAATCAGACTCAGACAGCCAAGCTCATTAGAGGTTCAGTTCAACAAGGCAAACCTTGTTTTGATCGAATATGGTTATTCCGATTAAAAAGAAAAAAAAATTAAGCTGCTTTGGAGAGGAAGAAGAAGAAGGAGAAGAAGAAGAAGGATAATAAGGGGAACATATATTATCACTCTCTTTATGTAACAGCACTTTTATGTACCTAACACACATTTATTTGAACGATCGTGCCGGTTCAGTAGCCCTGCAAGATGCTTTTCTACTCTCGCGCAATGCTTTCGAGCAGGGTGCCCTCTCGCGATGTCCATATGATGATGGTGAAAAATGAAAGTAGTTTCTTTCGTCTGTGATCCTTCGCCATTGTAGCGAAGGAAGTCATACAGTCAAGGCCACACTACTGCTGCTGCACATCGCACGAGATCTTGATGGTTATATTTTATATTCGATTTAGTTTCAATGTAGTTCAGTGCATAGAAGTGAGTGCGACGAATGTTGGCAACTGAAATATGCATGGTAGTTGAATAATGTTAGAAAATTGATCAGTTAGGATGGGCTAGCCAATCGATCGGATTGAATGAGTCAGTTGCAGTTGCATAGCATTGCTTAAGTGAAAATCAAACCGAGCCCTGTCTTTCGATCGGATTATGTGCAATTTAGTTAAACATTCGTCACGTTCCGTGAAACTTCGGTGGGGTGAATGTGTTGAATTGTGGACAATATAAGCGTAACCAATCAGCTTGCAGTGCGCAGACATTTACATAACCTTTTTGGGCGATCGGTGGTAGGTGACGAATTTCCTCGCTAGTTCCATGAAGCGCTTTTTTGCGTACCGCAAGCAACACTAGCAGTGCTTGTACAACCGGTTGTGAAATTGTAATTTCATTGATCACTAATCCGTAACTGTCTTTCCAAACATTGGAGATATTGAGTAGGGTTGGAAATAATCGATCTTCAGTTCTGCAAGTGCAGCAATTTCCTCGTGAATTTGATTGATACAAGCTGATTCGACTGTTTCGAGGGAGGCAGTTTGAAGGTAACGTGAGTGTTCGGGTCGTGTGTGTCCGGGTTCGATTCATTTCTCTTTCAACCACTCGCCTGATTGTGCGCATTTACACCAAAAGCGATAGTTTGTGATACTAATTTACGGTGTTTTTAGAGCACCAGATCGATTCGGAAAAAAGTGTTGACTGAGTATTTAAACAAGGTGACTTTAGATATATGGTCTCTCAAAAAACTCTTAAAACAAGCTTAACTATTGCCTTACATTAGTGCATTTGTAATGTGAGTGTACTTATCAGTGAGCACGAAATCTCGCGAATACTATAAGTTTGGTTTGAACTGGTTCGATCGCGTCAGTGTGCCTCGAACAGAAAGCGGTCACATAAACTTTCTTTATAATTTTCATAAACATTGACCGATACTGTGTTGGAGTGAGATTTGAGGCCATGGAAAGGAGGCGCTGTGGATGTAGGTTTTTGCTGTGGTTTGACCAAACTCGAAACATATGTGAGTGGAAAAGTGTGTCACGACAACAAGATCATTTCAATTTGCGAATCGTTTGAACATGTGTGTATTCATGATGGTGGATATAATAATTTGAGTGAATTAATGATTACTTTTCATATAAAAATGTGAAAAGCTCCAAGACTATAAGAAAAACATAAAGAAACATGAACCGATTATACCTCTACCATTAACGCAATATTGCTCAATTGATTTGTTGACGTGTGGAGGTAGTTTATTTGGAGCTTTACTTCCTTTTGTAAAGTGTAGAAAATATTTAAAATATTTTACATTGAATTTGATTTACTGTTTTGTTTAGAAATTAATGGTCGGAACCGTGTGAGATTGTTTTAATAACCTGTTATGCGTTTTTAATTAGACCGCCGAAGCTTTCTACGTTCACACATGTCCACGCAATCACTGCTGACACCAGATAAGCGAGAAAGCCTTTCACTGCAATGCACTTTTCAAGCGGATATGCCCATTTAGCATAAGAAACGTCTGGCGTTAATATAAACAGGCTGCCTAGGGCACTGTATGCGCCACTGTCAGGGTTAAATACAAGTTCGTATCATTGCTCTTTTCCGTTGCCGCCGGTGGGATATACTGGCCGATTCGAACAGTACATCCTGTGGCACTGCTAGTGGGTACCGCTATTCCCAACAGGTTGGATTTGAATAATGCAGCTGGAAAGCGCTCCGATCGGCTCCACTTATCTAATGAAGCTTATCAAAAACAGAGTCACGAAGTAGGCAAAGCAAAGTGCCAGCGAAGAAATCGTGGCCCTAAAATATGTGCTATCCAGCATGGCTAGGAGCGTTAGATCCGGCCTGTCACTCGAGTCCTCCTATTCACACGTTAGCAAGACGCAAAGGGTCCCCAATTAGAGATATCACTCTTTGGTGTTCCTTTCGTTATATCATAAGCGGCTGTTAAAGGGAGTGAAGCTTGTCTATAGGCCCCTGATGTGCTATTCCTGGTAAACTGTTGTTTTTTTCACTCTCGTTTTTCTACAAAAAGTTAGTTGTAAGCTGCTACTGTACACTGATTCGTGTATCTTAGGGAGAAAACATTGCGGCAAGCACCGGTGTAGTGCGAATGTGAAGATAGCGAAGACGATCGAGCAAAACAGTGAACGGTTGGATGAAAGTGAAAAAGAAGAAACCAAACGTTTATCCGTCCATCATATGCAGCAAATGCTAGGAGCTTAGGTGGCTGGTGTCGCTGAGCCGGACCGTGTGCGGTTCATCCGTCGTGTTGCAGTGTGGTGAAGGCGGATGCGGACCAAACTGATGTTAAATAATGTTCCCCGAGCTAACGTCGTGCCTTGCCGAGAGCAGAAGAAAGTGAAATGAGATTATGAATCGTGTAAACATGGACCAGGGCAATAACGCGCAAGTGAAACGTTGAGTGAAAGATAAAGAAGTAAAAAAAACACACTCATTCAGTTTGCAAAGGCGCAGATTACTACTGCTGGTGAACTGTTCGCAGGTGTTGTTGAATAAAAATACACGCATGTTTTAGACGAACGGTGCTCCGAGAAAACATTAAAGAGGAGTAAACAGCGTGTGAACTGAAGTGGAACGTGATTTTATTCTCTCAACAATGTACACCAAAATGATTGCTCCTGTGAGAAGCAGATTCCTCGTTGGATCTATAGTAACTGCATTAGTTCTTGTTGGATATGTAGCCGAAGCAAAGGGAAGCACACACTGGAATGATACGGAAATTATTAGCCGGCAAGGAAGGTTTCTGTTTGATACATTGTTTGGACTAAATACGGCTGCTTTTTCACTTGACGATGATGACGACCTGACCAACAATCAGGTGAAGAGCTGTGATTGTGGTAAGTGTCGTCGAAACTGTTTCCAATCAGGTCTATAAAAAGACAATCTTTTGTGAAATCTCGACAATATCAACATCATTTATATTATAATTACTTCGACAATATTAACACAAAATTTATATTCTAATTACCTAATACATCCAATCCAACATTTATCAAAGCTGACCTTTTGGAATACTCTTTATCGTTTCGTTAATCGTTCAGCCAAAAAGTAATGAATAATTAGGGTTATATCAAAGCTTAATGTAAAGCTGTTGTTGTTATTGTTCAATTAGGTTTTATAGTAAATATGTTTTTTTTAATGCGTACTTTGATGATTCGGCGTTACTAACTGAAGAGTTAGTTAGAACTTGACCGGACAGGTACATACTTGATCGATATTGACCGGACAGGTACAGGCGTTACTTGTACATTTTGAACAACGGAATAAAAGCTTGGTTAAATTAATTTGCTGAAATGTTTATGAACGTCTAGTTTTTGTATTTTATTTCATTTATATAATATTTTTGGATATTTATCATAAACACGCACACCTGATTTGAGTGAACCTTAATTTAAATATCAAATATGTTCGGTTTAAATTCGTTTCTTTCTCGTGCTTTGCGGATTGCATATCTGTCAGGCTGATACAATTGACAGCATGTACTAAATTTCAAAGCAACTGACATGCTAAACTTCTCTTTTTTCAGAATGTGGAGCAGCTAATCAAGAAATTCGAATTGTAGGAGGTCGGCCCACTGGAGTGAATCAATATCCTTGGCTGGCACGCCTAGTTTACGACGGTCAGTTTCATTGTGGAGCATCACTTCTCACAAAAGATTACGTTTTAACTGCGGCACATTGTGTTCGAAGGTGGGTATATCTGTTCATGGTGCTGCTTGTATGTGACTGTTAGACAACTTTGATATTCGGATTTTCGTTCCAGACTCAAGCGCAACAAGATCCGTGTAATTCTGGGTGATTACGATCAATTCGTAGCTTCTGAGACTCCTGCAATAATGCGGGCTGTCACCGCCATCATCAGGCACCGAAGCTTCGATCAAAACTCCTACAATCACGATATTGCGCTACTGAAGCTGCGCAAGCCTGTGGAGTTCACCAAAACCATACGTCCGGTTTGTTTACCCAAGGAACGCAGTGAGCCGGCTGGTCAGTTGGGCACGGTTGTGGGCTGGGGACGGACTTCGGAAGGTGGCACACTTCCAGCGTTGGTCCAACACGTGGATGTACCGATCTTGACACTCGACCAGTGTCGAAGCATGAAATATCGTGCATCTCGTATAACGTCGAATATGGTTAGTATGAACGAAGGTTTGCCAATCCGCAAAATAAGAGTAATGCAAAATTTGTTAATATCTTTTCGTATGGTTCTGGTTACAGTTATGCGCCGGTAAAGGCAAACAGGACTCATGCCAAGGTGACTCCGGTGGGCCACTGCTAGTACGAAATGGTGATAAGCACGAAATTGTTGGGATTGTGTCATGGGGCGTTGGATGCGGCCGAGCCGGCTACCCTGGAGTGTACACCCGTGTGGCGCGTTACTTGCCCTGGCTGCGTGCAAATCTGGACGATACTTGTCTCTGCTCGAAGTGATATTAGAAGAGAAAGATAAACAATGTAAATAAAGCGCGAATACTACTATTCAACTGACAATGCCACCGACAACAGACGTTGAAATCAAGTGTACCGAATGGGGCTATTACTTCCCAGCGTTGGAACAGATGTAAACAAATGAGAAGAAAGATTGTCCCATTTTCTTCTCCGCATTGCATGCAGAGGGTGATAATTTGATCGATTTACCAAGCGACACAGAATGTTAGCACAAATTGGGACAAGTGCGTGGTTCCAACAATTTTCCTGCGTGAACTGTTTTATGTTCGTGCGAAACAAAGCAACGTAAACATAGCAAAAAGGCACCTGACACTGATGTCGGCATACTGAGTGACGGAAAAACAAAGCAACGATTAAATGAAATGAGAGCATAAACTGTGTGGCACTGAGAGAGATCCACTGGGTCGGTATGAAAGGTATGAAAGAAATTTTCTCACGAATCGCATGCAGAAACTTGCGAGGAATGTTTTACACGTACAGCGCAGTGAAACATGGAGGAGGATCCGAAACGATCGCATCAGGCTAATTATCGCACATAAACCATCGTAATTGAATCATTGTTGCTGAGAATGGATTGGAGAGAATCAACTAGAGTGTATTTTGCCTGAAAACTTTCTTTAAGATTTATAGATATTAGAACAGTTACTGGTATTTATCACAGAAGATGAAACTGTATCCAGTAGCATATGCAGAGCTGCTTGTACCGGTGATATTGGTTAAATTGGTTTATGATATAATTTTCAATCTTTAAAAAAAGCACTCAACAAAGGCCATGAAAGCACGTACAGAGATATGCGTTCCCGGATACAACATGGGACCATTGTAAACGTTTGGTTATTTGAATCTTAATAAAGTGCGCATGTAACTTGATTGATCTGAATTGACCACAAAAACGCGGAGTAATAAATTAAATGTTAAAAGCTATCATCACGATAACTGTACCATAGTATCAGTCTATTTGGTCTTCTCTATACATATACAGAGGAGCGCCGTTTATGCGGGTACCTTTTATCCGGTTGTCCGTTTATCCGTGCTGTTAAAAAATGGCACTTCAATACATTGATGAAATTGCGTGCTGGGAGGATATTTGAAAAAACGGTTACCAAAACATTTTGTCATAACAAAATACGCTATAATTCATGGCACATTTCAAATATTCTCATCGGAAAACATGAAGTTTATTGCTAGGTTTTACCAAAATATAATATTAATTTCAAAAACAAACCAGGATTTTGTGATAAAATACTTTGACTCATTATTCGTATTATTCGACTATCCGTGCGAGGTCGAGTCCCGAAGAACTCGGATAATCGGCGCTCTACTATAGTACCAAAGCAGCAATAGTATCGTATCATTATTAGAGTATTTTTGTTAAAACTAGAGGGCCGATCTGGTGGTACAGTCGTCAACTCGTACGACTTAACAACATGCCCGTCATGGGTTTCAAGCCCTGAATAGACCGTGCCCTCATACGTAGGATTGACTATCCTGCTATGGTAACAATAAGTTACTGAAAGCCAAGCTCACTTCACTAGTGGGTACAAGGCAGACCTTGAACGACAACGGTTGTTGTGCCAATGAAGAAGAAGAAGTTAAAACTAGAACATAAAATATATATATATATATATATATATATATATATATATATATATATATATATATATATATATATATATATATATATATATATATATATATATATATATATATATATATATATATATATATATATATATATATATATATATTTAGTTCTTGCTGCATCATGACGAACCAGATGGGAACTTAATGTTGCATTTACTGACAGATCACAAATTATCTTTTACTTTATGCTTTAAACTACTTCCTCTGCACTTATATGACAATTTCATCATTTGTATGTGATTGTTGTTACTTTATTAAATTGTATTTTATTGTTATTATATTAAATATTATTGCTTTAATTTTTATAATTTGTTTACATAATAACTGTCTAAGTTAAATGAGTAAAATTTGTATATTTTTCATATATTTTATTGCATGTCCTCCCTTCTATGCCATGAGGGGATGAGCTTTCACTCGACACTCCAACGGTTGGTCAAAGATCAAATTGTCTTATAAGGTCTTGAGATATCGTTCTCAAGATAGAACGTCAGTCCCGAGAAGGAGAGAAAGAAAGAGAGAGCGAGAGAGAAAGAGAGAGAGAGAGAGAGAGAGAGAGAGAGAGAGAGAGAGGAGAAGAAGAGACGCGTTGTGCATTTGTTTACCTTTGCCTGTGCGTTGTCTGGTGAGTAAGTATGGCAAGATCAGGTTACTTGTGTCTTTCTACTCTTCTGTAGATGTGTTCGCTCCTTGCTTCGTTCTCCCAAAGGTTGTAAAGACGAACGAGATGCTGAATGTGTTGTAGGATCATCCAAAGCCCCCGCTATTACTGCCCCGTCCGCTCGCGATTTCCGCCCACCTTGGAGGGACCGCGAAGAAGCTCAAAAAGAAGCGAACAAGTGTCGGAGAAAGCCGACCCGATGCGTCGTGGAAGCATATCCCAAAAGCACAACCCGAACGCTGATCATTTCAGTCAGTGACCGCGGGCAAAGCAGACGTTGCTTGCAGAGAGTTTGGCGTTTCCCGGTTATGTTCGCTTCCTCAGCAGCGACTTACCAGCACCGTTTTCATAAACGATCGTCACCCGTGAGTGCTCGGGAGAGTAAACGCAACGGAGTTGCTGTTTGAATAATTACAACAGAAGTCATACATTAGTGAACTTCAGTGCAGGTGATCTAAGATCTCGCTTTTGTGTGTGAGTCGATGTAAAAATATCCAACGCAAAACAATTAGCCAACAAGTGGGGAATGCATTAGTGCGGGTGAAAATGTGCAACTTTAGCGTATCGGTGGTAAATTCGGTTCGTCTGCAGAGCTAATCTGCGCGCTAATGCTGTAGTGTTGGCGAAGCTTTGTGGAAGCCGGAACAAAAGAAACCCAACAAAAGTTTAAGTGAACTTCTGCCGGCAGTGGAAAGAATTGACGTGAGAACAAGCGTGCGAAGAAAATTGTTAAAATTAGAACGAATAGCGAGCTGTGAGTTGCGGATAACGCTGAATACGAAGAGAATGGAAGTGAGCAATTTAGCACGGAGCATAATCAATTTGCGCATTAACATGATGCTGGAGGTTCCGCTGTTGATGCTGCTAATGGTGGGGCTCTTGACAGGTGATGCGTCCGGGAAGCTGCAAGCTCAGGGCAAATATGAGATGCTAGCGACGCCGAACAAGAATACGGACGAGCGGAGCATTGTCGACAATATGAAGATGATATTTGGTGGTGGCAGTAACCGTGCCCCAATCCATGATACACCCTCCAGTGCCTGTAGCTGCCGTAAGTAATGCAATTTGTAGGAATAACACGTGAAAATACAATTTTTATTCTTCGTGGGAACTATATACTCGAGTTACATTTGTCCTTCATTATAACGTTTTGAAGGAATTATTTTATATCAGACACTGTTCATCATAAAAAACGAAATTCTTTTCATAAATTACCGGAATATTATCACTCAAAGACAGTTAAAAACCTCGATACTATTTATTAGTTGAATGGCTACAGATATGAATTCAATTCATTTTATGTTAAGCATAAGTTTTGATTTTATGTTTCAAATCGACGACAATCATTTAATCATCTTTCAAATATGTAAGAAATACACTGGAAATAAAAATGTTGTTTAACATCAAAGGGTACACGGTGATAGCTTTGACATTATCTCAGCTCTCAGTAAAATGCAGCTTTGCATTTTGGAAGCGCTAATGAAATGTGCATACAACGTCTGGACCAGCACAAGACTGCTCACATTTATACAATGATGAAGTATCCACTTCCTTCCGATGATCTCAATATTGCGAATCCACTGCAGGTCCACCACCACAAGAAACAGGGTCGAAGCAGAAACGACTCATTCACGTATGCACCCATTAGCAACCGAAAACAAAGCAGTGTGTGGTGGCAGTAAATGTGACCATTGATATTTGCATTTTGTGTGGTTTCGGCTGTTTTGTTGTTGTTGCAAAATATTCCGTGTGTTTCCGATGAAAGGCTTACGGCGCTTATCCGAAAACAGAAACTTTAATCCTATGGACAGATTCAAATTTCCGGCACAGCGAAAAGGAAATAGAAGGTGTGAGGGTGAAAGTGTTTCCTTGGCCCCGACTTGGCGCCTGCCTTTGCATGGAACATCCTGCCAATGCGATGAAGATTAACTTTACGACTGGATCGCAGGGGGATTTTTTTGAGTTCGATGAACGTTTGGAATGTGTACGATACAGTGCCACTCAAAAATGGAAGTCTTTGGTGATTGGGCGTGCTTGACCGGTGTGGGAGGTGAAATAAGATTTTGGATCTCGTTTAAAGTGGATGACCGTTTTATTAGCTCACGGCAGAACGATGAACGAAAATCGCAGTTGAACCGCTGATGTTGAGTAGAGTTATTATTACTGGAGGAAATCTGTAATCTGTCCACAGCCTCAAACTGATGAAATTAAAATTTTGATTGATTCATGGTAGGAAATCATTTCACTCGCCATCTGGCGCTGCTGCCGCACCCCCAGCTAGAAAGGTTAATTCGAGCCGGCTTAACCATGGACGGGAAGTGGTCACGAATGAGGGTAAAAATTACCGTGTCCTCATGCTCACGTGTTCCCAATTCGAGGGTTTCCTGGGCCACCCATGGAACGACAACGCAGCATTGCACTCGCGTTTCGAAATATTGATAGAAAGCTGATCGATGATCGAATCGATTGGTTGCAGCCCATTCAGCAGCATCCTCCTAGTGTGTAAGTGTAACGGAAAGAAAAGGTTCGAAATACAAAAAAAGGAAACGACTCAACACATGACCTACCAACATACCCTACGGTGGTCTGAAGTGTTGATGGTGGACCACAGTTAGGTGGAGTGGCTGGATTGAAGGTTGCGTGTATTTTGTTTTGATGAAGAGTTTACCCTCCGTCGACTGCACAGCCGCGGTACGCGGTCGAAGGTTTGATACGATCTTGTAAGAAAATGTAACGAGCCAAGCGGGAACGAAGCAAGTGTTGGAATGCTCAAGTGAGCCATCCGCTGACAACCATCAAACCGGCTATGCCGCCACATATCGCGGCCTCGATCGACAACTGTTGCGGGGCTAGTCGATTAAATCGCGTTTCCCTGCATTTACGGTAACGGTTACGGTAATTCCTGGTCCAACGGTTCAAATCAGCGAGCTGGAGCGTTCTTTTTTACTGACGGTGGCGTGCCGATAGTGAATGATTGTGTGACACGCACGCCCGCCAGTGAATGCAATTATAGCAAACAGACGTGCTTGCAAGTGTTTGATGCACACTAACGCTTTTCCCATTTTCCCCTTTCCTTTGCGCTGTACAGGATGTGGCGAGCGGAATGATGCCTCGAGGATCGTTGGCGGCCAGGCGACCGGCGTGAACGAGTTTCCCTGGATGGCGCGATTAAGTTACTTCAATCGGTTCTACTGTGGCGGCATGCTCATCAACGACCGATACGTTCTTACGGCGGCGCACTGCGTTAAAGGGTAAGCGAGAAGGTGTCTCCACGCTGGCTGGTCACATCGCCATGGCCGCCTGTGCTTGCTGCAATTGATTGATGCGTGATCGTGTTGCCTTTCCTCGTTGCAGCTTCATGTGGTTCATGATCAAGGTAACGTTCGGTGAGCATAACCGGTGCGACGACTCTGTGCGCCCGGAAACACGCTTCGTGCTGAGAGCGATCGCGCAGAAGTTCAGCTTCTTAAACTTCGACAACGACATCGCACTGTTACGGCTGAACGACCGCGTGCCCATAACGGACTTCATTCGCCCGATCTGCCTGCCATCCGATCCAAGTAAGCTTGAATTGAATGTGGCACACACACACACACACACACACACACACACACACACACACATACCGTCGTTGTGCCATGAAGATACACGCAAAGTACGCTGATCTTGAAACATTGGCGAACCAAACTGGCTAATGGGAAGCGCAAATACGTTGCTCCCCAAATGTGACCTCCTTTTGGGCGGGCCTTCCTTGCCTTGCCCAGAGGCTTTCTTCTCGTCGTGCTTTCGTTCACTTTTATGTTTTTTTTTGTTTTTCTCTGTTTGCGATCTGATCGGGCAGGTAACGCGTACGTCGGCACAAATGGAACGGCCACCGGCTGGGGCACGCTGAAGGAGGACGGCAAACCGTCCTGCATCCTGCAGGAGGTGGAAGTGCCCGTCCTCTCGAACGAGGTGTGCAGTACACAAACCAACTACACGGCATCCATGATCACGGACAACATGCTGTGCGCCGGTTATCTGGGTGTGGGCGAGAAAGACTCGTGCCAAGGAGATTCCGGTGGTCCGCTGATCGCGGAACGAGAGGACAAACGCTACGAACTGATCGGGGTGGTGTCGTGGGGCAATGGTTGCGCCCGGCCCTACTATCCTGGCGTATACACGCGGGTGACACGCTACCTCGACTGGATACGCGAGAACTCCAAGGACGGATGTTTCTGCAGCGAGTGAGCCAAACCTGCCTGCACCAGGGATGCAAAGTCGGTCGTAACGGTGTGTCGTTCCGGGTGATGTGATGGAATCGAGCCGGTTGGCGAAAAGTGGTAGAAAATAAGATCAAGCTCTAGGAAGTATAACGCGATAATTAATCTATCTAGCATGTAGGACAGTCCGAACCACGGCGAACGGTGCTGAACAATGCATACTGCAGTCGACCGGTCGCCGTTTCTTTCCCTTCTGCCCTACAGCAAAGTCACCTACACACGGAGGCCGGCGGAGCGCCCTAGAGAAACCGTAACGTAACCCGCACTGCCATGGTTTCCTCGTTGGCCGATTTAGTTTCTCCACTGCGTCACTGAAGATACCGTTAAACTGGCCGTGGCCGGAATTTTAAAACGGTAGACATTAATAAACAATGTGAAGATAAGCGGCGAAAAAAAAGATGCCTGGAAAACGTTACAAAAAGCCTCATCCGCGACGGCGCGATGTACGTTCACCATATTCCGCTTTCGTTGATGTCGAAGCTTTGGCGCGTACAAGAAGCCATCACAGCTTTTTTGTGCATTCTAGTGCAAGAGTTCGCACCTAAGCGCTCATTTTCCCACCGCTGGCCATTCGAAAGTGGAGGACAAACTTATTTTATGAATAGTACCGGCGCTAGCTGAGCGATGATTGGTGGTAGTCGCTCTTGCGTAGATAGCGTGATACATTCATTCATCGGCACTTTCTTTAATTCGAATTAAATTAAGATTCGGCTCGCATTTCCATCCCTTATGTGAGTGGCTAATGTGTAACATGGGCAACAATATACTGTGAATATTCTGAAATTCTTTTCCTTAGCTGAGCTGAATTACTTCGCTCCGTTACACATTTTCTACTACTTCAGAATGACGTACATCACAAAGGTGGCTTCTGATGAATATATGCCGTTGCGATATTGATGGCACAATACGGTACGGTGTATTTTTAAAGTTAACTATAAATAAATTAATGTAATTGAAGGTATGAAACAATCTTCGACAAATGAGTGTAAAGTAATAAAATATAATATTTTATCTCGATGTAACTACACGCATTGGTCTTATTTGGCATATTTTGAGTAGGTGTTATTTATAGAAAAGAGTAGTTGTTTCAATGTAGAGTCATTTATTGAACGAAATTAGTGAGGATCTCAAGCTATGCTAATAATATTGATGATTGCATGGCCTCCGGGATGAAATTAAAGTTATCATGCTTCTTTTCTTCCCAAACTTTTACCAACATCTAATAATGTCAACTCGATACTATGGAATGTTCCCGACTGTGTGATAAAGCTCAAAGCACTCAATTTTGCTTTCTGGAATGCTTGGTGAGTATTACAACATCGAACATAATAAAAATAAGTGTGACTCGTTTCCCTTCCAGAGATGGTAGTTCAAAATCACTACGACTCAGAGCAGAGTTCGTCTTTCTTTATCATAATTAATTTGTATTTTTATATTTTATAGAATATGTCGTTCAATTAAGATATTTTCGTAGTTACATAACGTTACATTACGCAGTATGTAAAAATTACTCACAGACAGTAGTTTACTGAAGATAATTGTGTGGCGCGTGCAGGGACCTTTGCAATATTAAAAATAATGTAAAACTTAAGATAACCTTACTTGCTATATATTTGAATACAGACATATACATTTAAACGTAGAAACTAAATATTGGTAATATTGAAATCAAAAAAGCAGTAGAACTTATTGAAAGCTTTACACATTGAGATAATTGGATCATGAGCTTCTCTGTAAGTACGAGCCCGGTCTATTTTGATCAGAAAATTCCGAGGATGTAGTGCGTGGTCAGTAGCGTACAAATTGATCTTTAGAAGAAGCTCGGGAGCATCAATTTCGCCTTTTATTAACTTTGCTACAAAAACTGCTTGTGCTACCTCTCTACGTCTCTCTAAGTACTGCAAACCTAGAAGAAGCCGTCTAGTTTGATATGTTAGAGGCTGGTCCATGTTCCACCTTAAGGTTCTTACTAAAAGTCCCCTTAGTTAAAAGCTATAAATGATATGGTCATACGCATAACACAAAATTTAACCCAAAAGTAGCTTCAAAATCGTTAAGCTGTTCGTTGCGAAAATTTTGTTTCTTTTCGTTACTTGTAGTAATAAACTGATTAAAAAAAAACATTTTTTTATGCCTTTCTTCAGGTACGACTCGTTGAAAAGCGAGGATCAATTAGGAGTAACATTACCGGTAACCGGATTCGGAAGAATGTTACATTATGGGGTTGGAAGACGACCGGTTTTGTGTTGGTCATTGATTGGAACATTAGAGCAGTGACGGAAAAATGTAGAGAAAGAATACTATTCCCCAATGCCAGGCGGGCTACGATGATAAAGCGCAACTGGGTCAACGGCATCGACACACTTCAGAGGGTACTGTTTGCTAACAACGCGTTTTGCGCGTGAGAGGTCGACGTGGTGCTGAACCACATCGTGTGTACTCCTCCGATGGATTCAACATTTATCTGTTCTGCTTTAAATCTTTCATTGGTGGCTTATTTAATAGAATTTATCCCTATGTACTCACCAACAGCGTGGCATTGTACAGATAGTTAGAGTAGTTAAGCTGTTAACAAAACATTACCAAAATGAAATTAAGTGCATGCTAACGCATAGCATTATCAATTTGTTCAAAAACCTTCCTGTCCTGATCAATAAAGTATGCGTACTTTGAGCCAATTGCCGAAAGCACAAATCAAAACCTGGAACAGTTTCAGGTATTACAAGAGGTATTAAGTGTGCGTAACAGAAAACAATTTCCAAAAAAAAATTTTTGTTCGAATAGGACCGACTCATAATGGTAGCGTGTTTTACGACATTAAACCCAATTTCCACCTAGTTCAAAACAAATTAAGCCCATGCTCGGAGCTCTATTCATAGGAATCGTGTATTCAAGAGCAGTTCAAACTCGCTAGACACATTATTCGTACTATTAGCTTGCGTGTAGCAAGTGGTGATATAAAAAACACGACAACATTGCGAACAGAACATAATCCCAATTATTCGTCCCTGTTGGTATAAGGTGGTTACGATATGTGTTTGTTGGTGTTTTTAAAAAGGTGTTTTTGTGCACTATATAGTTTAGCAATCAAGTGTAAACAATAAAAACGCTTATCCAGCCGTGTTTTCTTTTCAGTTGTGCATTGCTTGCAATCCTGGCTGCCCGAGCAATGTGCTTTAAGTTTCACTGCCAAACTACGGAATGCTACGTGTCCAATCTGATCCCTGAAGTGGAAGGAACATACGTGCTTGCTTACATACCGAGAACAATCAAACAATTAACATTTGAAAACCTACACATGGACAGCGTTGGTCCTTATGTACTGTACAAAGTTCCCGCAACAGTGCAAACGTTAACCATAATAAGTTCCCCGGCAATGAAACATCTCCAAATACCGAGCAACTTGTCGGTTTCTGAGATGCACATAACACGTACTGGTATGAATTCGATTCATTTTGAAGAAAATATCTCATTAAACACGGTAATAATTTCATCTTGTGTATTAGAACAGCTACCATTAACTTTAGGGAACTTAAAAAATCTATCCTTTTTTCGAATCAGCAACTCCCAAATACAGGTACTATATATCCAACAGTTGCGACTTGCTAAAAATGTAGAAAAGCTGATGTTAGTAAGAAGCCGCATACACTCCATCATAACTGATTCCCCTGAAAGATGTTGCGATCGATTAGATGAGCTAGATTTGCAAAAAAACATGCTTACAAGTATCGATTTTGCGACTTTTGCTCCTCTCCACCGGTTGCGAATGCTTATTTTAGTGGACAACAGCATAGAGATGCTGGTGGGAAGTCCAAGCAACTCTGCGTTAGAATACCTGGCTTTGACAAACAATCACATAAAGCATATAGCATTTTGCGGTTGGAATCCACTACCGAACCTTATTTCAGTTAACCTTAGAAATAATAGATTGGCAAAGGAGCCTAGCTGTTTGGAAAATCTGAGCATCAATACCACCGTATATGTTACACTTTATGGAGGGACGATGGAAAAGTTTGTTGAGCTGAAAAATCGCTCTCAGTCAAAACTAAGGTTTTGTTTGACTTTTTTCCCTTGTGAGTGACCAAGCAGTGATCATAACAATATGTTTTTATCTTAATTGAAGAAAACTGTTGCAAGTTATTTGGATTCTGTTTTCATACACATGAATTGTTGATCAGGAAACTGTTATGAATACTGAATGATTTAAATATGTGGTATTCCGGCAGACTGTGGAAATAAAAATGAAATAAATGAAGGAAATGAAATGATTAGAATGGTATTTTTGACACTCATAACTCATTCCCACCTGGAGAACATAAATTGCACAACTTTGTACATTCCCATCATACTCCACATGTACTCATGCAATAAAGTGGACTGATCTCAATATACGCCTGTTAAACGTCACGCTTGGAGCAGCTAAAAGTTTAATAGCTATATCACATGGTGTTTATGTAATTTTCCCACGAATATCACTGCAGCATAAAACACATATTCTAACACATAAACATATTAGAGAAGCTCTTCAATATTAAGAATAATGTCAAGAGTAACATAACAAAAACCTTAAAGCCATATTGTAAAATAGGCCGTTGACCTTTGGCAATGCTGAATGGAAAGGTAAAATATGCGATGGAACAGATATATCAGGCTTGCACTATTCTTCCAATGCCCTAATGAAGTACCAGCAGCTCAAACGAAACGAAGGTAAAGAAAACTAGAAATGTTTAGCTAAGACTCTGTTTTTTAAGCTATAAAGACACCACTGCTGATGCAGGGTGTATCATTAAACGCACAATCACTATCTTCTCAAGTACCGCTGTTGCATCGGCAGTGCCAAGAGGAAGCAATAGTAAACCGGTATGACTAGAGCTGCATTATCATTGGTGGCTGGATGGACGGAGAGTGGTAATGAACTTGAAGAAATGGTCCCAAGTGGCACTCCCATTTACATAAATACTGATTTATATCTCTGTCGTGGTAACCGGTGCTCCTAGCTCATCCACATCAGTTAACAACGAGTCAATACATTCCCATGTGCTGGACTGTAGAAAGGGATCAACAACATTTCTTATGTCACTGGAATGTCGTGTTACGACTTGTCTTCGTTTTGACGCAATGATGAAGCGGTTCCTACGGAATACATCCGACAGTACAGCGCACAATGTCCCATCTTTGCAACGTCTTTACTGCTGGTGGGTTTACCCCAAAGGATGGCTCGTACGCTCGGCGAGGTTATGGGTGCAAAGCACATGCGGAACGATGTGGCAATGCTAACACCATCCACAAGGGATAGCAAGCGCTAATTATTATACAAACTAAGACGCACCCAATTAGTCATTTTCGAAACGGTAATCAAGCTACAGGCCTATGTAGTCAAAAGCTCCAAGAGCACAATCTAGGGTGCCTTGCTATCCTGTCTGTAAACGCATCCTTTCATTCGTTCATACTTAACTCGTATATCACTATAAAAATAGTAGGAATAAGTGTAGGAAACATACTGTTGAAATTATTTCTGGCTACCAAACAGGCTAGTGCGTGGTTTTGGCTAGCTTTGATGGGTAATATCATTTGTTTATGATCATATGAAAAGAACTGTTTATTGAATGACAAATATTACCTAGAATTAAGATTTAGAAACATTATATAGAACGGTCCGTATAGACTGATAGTCGGCCAACTGTATGGTTGAAAGAGCAAAAATCTATATAAAACCACACTCGTAGGGTTCTACGTGGAAAGCCAAAGTGAGTAACTAGCATACAAACTTGCCAATTCGTTGAAACGTTAAAATATAAATTAGGCATATCCAGCTCGCGTCAAAATTTGCCGAACACTTTCTCGAGCGATCGAGTTTAAACCCCGTTCTAAATAGAGTGTTAAAAGTAAGGCAAATATAATACGTATGAATTAGTGTTAAATATTGTGCAGGTTGAATAAAATTGCCAAATCTTCTGACAAGATTTACAACTAACATTTAATCCCGGTGACAAAAAATATCTGCAGCCAATATAAAACTAAGAAGGGAATGGATATCAATAATGCAATATATGTTACAGTCGTTGCAACCTAATTTTGACTCTAAGGCATCAATTTTTGCCTCGAAGGCATCAATGTTTGACAGTGTGCATCAATTTTTGACTCTAACGCACCTATTTTTGTCTGTAAGTCATCCATTTTTTACTCTTGTTGGAAACATGACAATTTTACAAGGTATTTAAGCAGATTTTTAACAATTATTATTCCACATCTCATAAAAAATACAAATACTGAGTAAACTGATCGTTTCTTGAGAAAAAATGATGAAATTTTAAAAATTAAAAACGATTGACCCACAGTCAAAAATTGATGCCTTCGAGGCAAAAATCGTGACACGCTGTCAAAAATTGGTGCCTTTGAAACAAAAATAGGTGAGTTAGAGTCACAATTTAGCGGCAACGACTGTATAGTACAGTCTGAACTCATTGGTTAAACTTCGATTCCCTGCCAACTATTGAATATGTGCTTTTTAGTTGACACGTTTTTCCATACAAAAAAATATGAAATTTTTCTCGGCAGGTCATGAGATTTTTGTGAAATTTTCAAAAACTGGTTTTCCGATACAAACGCATGCTTTTTAATTGAACTGTTAGCCAACTATTGAGCGTTCAATTAAAAAGCATGCCAACTAAAAAGCGTTAAACTATTGAATTCTGACTGTAGTAGGATAGCATGTTCTAGCGAAGAATGAGCATGAGCAACGCCAACGTAGAACAGCATCGTACGGTTTTGAAATTGTCAAGCTCCTGATGGTATGCAATTTGCAATACATTTATGTTGGAGCACGTTCACAAAGTATACGAGCATGTTTTTAAAAATTGGAGCACGATCGCAGATGTTGCATCGACATAGTATAACCGTAGAGTTGGCAACCAGATTTACACACGTAAGTGGGCAACCGGCATACCCGGGTATTCCACACGTTTTGATGCAAAAAATTAACGATTTTCATAGGTAAACAATGCTTTCTATATTTTAATGCTGTAAGCAAGTAATGCCGACCATATATTCTCTTCTATTTTATTTATTCATTAAGTTTTTTTCATTTTATTATAAAAATAACGGTCAAATTGAAATTTTGAATCGCTTGAATTTGACTCGAAAATAAGCACAATACGAAAAGAGGAAGAAGAGAAACGTCATTCTCCATACAAAATGTATGGAATACCCGGGTATGCTGGTTGCCAACTTACGTGGTAAAGTTAAAAAAAATTCAAAATAAAATACTTACAGGCTATTTAAAATTACAACTTATGCACCAAAAAATCATAAATTAAAAGTTGAGAGGCTACGGAAAATTTCAGGTCAATAAAAGCAATGAATCAAAAGTTATTGCAGTTCGAAGTTGAAAAAAATACCCGGGTATCCGGTTGCCAACTTAAAGGATAAAGGGGTCATTTATATACTACGCAACGCTAACAGGATAAGCTTTGAGGAGGGGGGGGGGTGAGGTTAGATCTTTAGCTTTAAGATCGTTGAAAAAGAGGCTAAGGAGATTTTAAACTTTACAACATAACGAAAGAACATACAATAGTACAGGCCGGTCCATCCAGTTTACTAAAACAAATATTCAAATGGCAATCTTGGAGAGCTTAGGTTCATAAAAAAGTCTACAGCAATCATTTCTGCGCTTTTGCCAATCCTAATAGAAAAGCTTATCCATCATGGTGACTAAAATTAGAGGCGCATGGTAAAGTCACGTTTAAAGGAAAGATTAAGCAATATGTTCCAAAAATCCATACTACCGTATGTGAAAGTATGTTATAAATATGCCGCTAAACATCACTTAAATCGTCTATCTTTCCTAGAGTAGTTTTAAAAAATAAATTAGTGCTCCTTTTTTTTACATAAAAGCAACTAGTTCCGATTTTATTATAACATTCACTTAAATATAACCTACTGATCTCTTTTAACCTAAACGTAACACCTGCTTCATTTCTTGTTCCTGTCTGCGGGTAAATTCCACCTTTCATTATACCTATCACATAATTGTTGAATAATTTCATAAATCTTATTCCCCTTCATTGTAATTCATTGTATGTTCTGGTTTGATTAGTACCTCAACGTCTGTCCTTGCTACGGGAAAAGATATGACGGACATGTAGTTTAGTCGTGCCACTTGACAACTGTACCAAGGGACTGCCCTGCACATGTAAAAAAGAAATAAAACTGTGAATGACTGTCGGGTCGATATTAGGTTTTAATCTAGCCAGAAAATGCGAAAAGCTTCACTTACTTATTCCTTCATTTACGTAAAAAACAACAACAAACAAATGAAAAAACTTGAAAATCATATATTTTGTTACGTTCGGGGACTATGTTGAGGTTATGAGATTATGTTGGGATTATAATGGGAATGAAGTTCAAAGGCATAAAAGTAGTACCCCAACATAGTTATAGTGTAAACTAAATCCTAACAAATTGGTGACAAGTGAAACTATGTGGACTTACACGTTTGTAATAGATACTGCAAAAAACACGTATTTCTCCTTCAAAGTTGATTTTTCTCATTCAGATTCTCCTGGCTACTCATCGAAATTTAGGCATTTATTAACGTCATACTTTGCACCGACCATTTGGCTGCATAGTATGTTTAAAATAAAAAATCAAACAGATCTCTTGATAGTATGTGTTATGTCTTCTTCTATGACATAACAACCTGAGCGATCATGCCTGTCTGTACAAACTTATTAGACTTTAAAGTCTAGGAGGTTAGTGAGTCTTTGTGTAGCAGGAAGGATCCCGTTCGACGCAACAGGGGGGGTTTTACGATACTAGCCAGCTGTTATATATGGAGTTTGACACTTGCCGGCGTGAAATCATGACAACACTGCATACAAAGCCACACGCCAAACTAGCGCTTGAATTTTAGCCTAAAAAATATGTGTACAAAAGCCAATTTGTGACACGGTCATGAAGGATTGATCATACTTATTTTGTCAAGAAAGGTAAAAAATGGTTTAAATCAATTTTTTAAATTGATTAAAAGTACTATAACCCATTTCAAACTGAAAAAAAAGAAAACAAAACTATTTTAAAATGCTTCTTTGTTTGTACACAATTGTTGAAATCCAATATGGCAGAACGTAATTGTCAAATGGTTTCAGCTCGCATAGTGAAACATTTTCCACTGACAGGCAGGAATTTCAGCTGAGTGGCTTCAGATAGAAAATGATCCAAAGCTTGTTAATTTGTTTATTTCATCTGGTTTGAAAAACATAGGACGATATACCCTTTCTCTCAAAACAGAAGAAATAGAAGTTTATTTCATCTAGGAAAACAAATTTAAATTTTTCTCATCAATTATGATGAAAGGGTTCTACAATAAGCCCTATAAAATGTAATTATGCGGACACATATAAGTTAACCAAAGTGCCTATCAAATATTAAGCTGTCCAAAATAATGCCATCTTTATTTGGTTCATATTGGACTATTTTCCTATTGGAAGGCGATGCCATGGTACAGTCGTCAACTCGTATGACTCAATAACATGATCGTCATGACTTCAAACCTAGATGGACTGCTCACACCACCACTCCCCCCTCCCCTTCCGCAGCAAGGCCGATTATACGACTGTGTGATAGTGAAAAATTCTCGAAAGCCTTATAGGCCGGCCTGTCCACGTAGGACGTTACACCAAATAAAAGATAATTTTCCACACATTGTATTACACAGCATAACCATAAGCAATACCCAATGAAATTAAAATTACTAAGTTTATTGAACTTGACCTTCCCTCTCAACAAATCTTGATAATTTCGAATGTTATTCTGTTACATAAATGTACCTAGATTGAAAATAATGAATAAACAAAACGTATAAACACGTAAAAAAGTGTCTTCTGTTTAAACTAGTAGAAGCCAAACCAAAGGGTTTTCATGTTCGTTGAAGGTCACATCCAACTTTAAAGGCTAGATTTGCTTGCCTGTATGTATGCCGAGGGTCGGTCTTCAATGAACAGTTCAATAAAAGGTAATCTTTTGCATCAAAAATACGCAATGAAGATATAATGATACTTGATCTGCGCCCGAGTAGGTATGGTTCGTAATGGAATAATTGATCAAGACCATGTGATGGCCTCCATCGCGGTAAAAACTACCAATTTTTCATCTCTTACTCCACACCGCGATGATTTGCGGTGCTGGAGAATCGGATGAGGGAGAAACGAGCGGGTGTGTAACGTGGCAAACGCTTTTTTTTATTACAATTGCTTCAAAATTATGATTGGGCTAGCGTGGTGGTGTTGAAGTTCACGATCAACGTTCGCCAAATCAGAAAAATTGGCTGTTGTGTTGTTTTATTGCGTGTTTGAAAACATGATAAATAAACAAGATTTTCAAATACATCTCAAAGTAAAAAATACAAGTTTCATAGACAGTCCGTGTTCTATAAAACATGCATAAGGTTAACTGCACTAATGAACAGAATAACAGAATATTGAGATATTTTTGTGAGCCTATGCTACGTTTTACAAATCGTTAGTGTTGTGTAAATGCTGTTGCATTACTTTGAAACGCCTTTGCACATTATTTGCATACAAAGTAATCGTTCTTTTACTCTAAATAAAAAACGAAAGGAACATTTTTGTGGGTACTGAACTTTAGTTCGTCATAAGAAATAATCTAATTGTTTATAGAAAATAGACTACCTGTGACCAAAAAATGTGGAAGTGATAAAATGCTTTATTTTATCACTCGCTTAACACTCGTTCGAAAGGAGAGGACTGCTAAAATACTACTCCACTCTGTAATGCTCCAAAAGCATTCCTCTCGATCGCTGTCGTGCAATGCCAAAAACAATTACCATCTGGTCGACTTAAAGTTTTGATCTGTGTCAACGCTTTCGCCGCGTGCCAATCCTCTCGTTGGCAGGGACGCATTGTTGACTCCCTGCCACCCCACCGCTGTAGTTGCAGACAGTCAGTGAACCGTTCTATTGGTAAAAGTACTCCAGACCACAAACATCGTCTATGACAAACTGTGCATCTGTGCCGTGGCTTGCTGTTGCGATTGCAGCATCGTCATCTTGAGTACGACGGCGAAGGTTAGCCGACGAGTTTGCCTCGAGTGGTTTCATGGCATCGATTGGTGAGGATCACGACGCTGGAACGAGCGGACGAACACGTAACCGCAAGAAGAAATGCTAACCATTGAGCGTAAATTTGCATCGTAAAATCTATGAATGACTGCCACAGGTTCACCGCAACACATTGGACCAGCCGACGTCGCGAACCTGCTCTGATAAGATGTACATCCCGTTCGGCCAGCGTAGACGGACTGACCATTGTGGCAACGGCACTTTCCACCCGTAAAACCGTAGCTTCCACCACACACGCAGTGTGTCGTATAATCTGTTCGATAATCAGGATTTGTGTGTTAACCAACGTTGCTGCGGTCGATCACTTTCTTTTTGTGTTCGTCAACCGTAGGCCGTTTTCGGAGAATCGATAAAAAAGCAATAGATCTCCTATGCTGCAACGATGAGCAAAACCGGTTTATTAGCAAAACTTAACAATATTACCGAGTGCACACATTAACAAAACAGGATTTCCGCGAAACAACTGCATTGTTTTGCAACTAGATTGTTTCAATAAATTAACAAACTTTACCATTACAACCAAACTATTGTGCCACCAAACCTATTTTTATAGCGATATTTTTGAATAGTGCATTATTTTATGTGTATTGCGTAACTAACTAAAGGAGCATGTAGTCAATCTTATTAAATATTACATCCATATCATCTTACGTACATCGCATAGCCTATGTACAATATGCATGTAAAACAAAACCATTCTATAAATATGCATCATACTTATTCACCGAGCCAGCATTTCGTTAACATGCCCTTTTACACGCGCCTAGCAAAGGGTCGGCGTGGTCACCATAGTCGCTGACATTGGTTCAATGATGCTTGGGGCAAACCAAATAATAATACCAACAACTGCAACAGCAGCACGAGTTCCAAGCAGCACTCGCAATGACCTTCGATGTTCAGCAGTACCGTGCTTGCCCTTAGCCTGCCCAACACACAGCTTGATGTTGGCGGTGCTTCAAGTGCAGTTGGCTAATTGCCATGCAACTTTAACCCGCCCGAGCGTACACACACCTCTAACCATTGCGATCGCGCTGCTGTAGGATCCTGCAAAACTCTGTCCTGTACTTCAACAACGTGGTCAAAGCCAACGGGACACGTTTTGGGGTGGTTTTGTTTCTTTTTACGCTCATGATGCTCAATCGATCTGGTGCACGCAAAATCAATCTCCGGGCAGAGTCTCGGTAATGTGCAAGATAAGCACTATATTTAGCTCATCACAATTATCGCAGCAATAACATGCCATTGCGTTTAATTATTTTATCAATTGCAGATGCCGCAGAGTAGACGAAAAGCAGGCAAAGTGCAAATCGATACCTTTGCTGACCACGTTACAAAAAGGAAACCGTTGTAAGTTGTCCACCAGGTTTTGTGCCTCGGTGGGACAAAGGGGAGAGCACGATGTACATGAAACAACAAGCAATTGCTGCGGACGGAGGCGTACAAAGTTTAAGGTTAATTGAAGATTTATAGGTCATGGTGTTGGTGCTGGTTTTCCTTAAGAATCCTCATTCGTCTCGATCACACTCATAAAGTCGGTCGGTTTCGCTTTTGCGAGGGATTTTTTTTCTTCGCATGATAAAGAAAGCAAAAGTAACACTTTCATTGGCGTCTCCATACTAAGGAATGCTTACTGTTGCCCTTCTGCTATGGTTCAAGGGATAAACTGTTCAACTTTTAGATCAATAAATAATTAATGTTCAATATTTGATATAAAGCACAATAAATGATAAACGGTACGGAAATGGTAGTTGTTGTAGTGTAGGGCTCAAATTATAAATAAAAAGTAAATATAAATATGGTTTTAGCGTTTTGTTCAATTTTCTTTATTTTTACTTTTCCAAATCGGTCTGCTCTCAAAATGGGCGCCAAACAGAATGGTCGTTCACGCCACGGAATTCTGACAGCTCTTGATGACAGCTCGTACTCTGCGTACGAGCCACGCGAACTGCACAGTGGGCTGCTACAGTACTCCCCTTCCAGACTAGGATACGTACTGTTGAAGATGGGTAGGAAACACCACTCTTCGGCCTGAACGAGTGGTTCTAGTCGGTGGTAACTCAGAAGAACTGGTAGGTGGAGCAGGAACACTTGCAGAAGATTCTTGTAGGATGTGGGCTGGTTTGAGGCGGTCTATTGATATAGATACTGTACGACCTTTCACGTTGACCTTGAAGATTTTTTCTGTTCGATCCATAACCTCATAAGGCCCTTCGTACGGTGGTGAAAGTGTTGGTCGTATGGAATCATTGCGAATAAAGACGAATTTACATGATTTTAGTTCGGTGGGAATAAAAATATTCCGAGAACCATGCCATGAGGTTTGTCTGGGGCGTAATGATCGCATGGCATTTCGTAAATTAGCTACAAACTCAGCTTCATTTGTTGTTTCGCCAATATCGTTGAAAAATTCGGAGGGAATACGAAGTGTGGTACCATAAACCATCTCAGCTGGTGATGCTTTAATATCTTCTTTGTATGTTGTTCTTAAGCCAAGTAGTATCACTGCGAGATTTTCACACCAGTGTTCATTATCGTGGCAGAGAAGAGCTGCTTTAAATGTTCTATGGAATCTTTCGATGATTCCATTGCTTTGAGGATGGTATGCAGTTGTACGCAGGTGAGTTGAACCTAACAGGCGGTTTAATTCCAAGAAGAGTGATGACTCAAATTGTCTACCTTGATCAGAAGTAATATATTTCGGTACACCAAAACGCGCAATCCATCCCGAAACTAGAGCATCAGCTATTGTAGAAGCAGTCATGTCCGGAATAGGTAAAGCCTCTGGCCATCGAGTAAATCTATCGATTATAGTCAAGCAGTACCTATTTCCTCTGCTGATTGGAAAAGGACCAACTATGTCGATGTTAATATGGGAAAATCGATCGTCTGGAGAAGGGTATTGGGATAATGGTGATTGAGTATGCCTTGATATTTTTGAACGTTGGCATTGTATACAACTTCTCGCAAAGGCAATGCTATCTTTTCGAATATTTGGCCAAACGAATCTTTCGGTCATCAATTTGGCTGTGCTTCGTGTCCCAGGATGCGATAAATTATGTACCGCTCGCAGCGCAATATTTCGAAATGATGGTGTGACATACGGCCGAATACGATTAGTAGAGCAATCACAATATAATTGTGTGTTACTGCCTGGAATCTCAATTAATTTTAATTGCAGCGACGATTCAGTTGTACCTTGCAATATCTTGCGGAGTTCCTCGTCATTTTTTTGATCATTTGCCAGCGCAACAAAATCCATCGAAGGCAATGTGTGTATAGCTGATATGCGAGACAGCAGATCGGCGACGATATTTTCTGTACCATTTATGTGGCGTATGTCAGTAGTTATTTGGCCTATGAAATCTAGTTGACGGGCTTGCCGATCAGAAGCTTTGTCGAGTTTTTGGCGAAATGCATATATAATGGGTTTATGATCAGTGTAAATATGACAGCTGCGCCCTTCCAGCATATACTTAAAGTGACGCACTGCCAAATATATTGCTGATAATTCTCGATCGTAAGTACTATACCGCAGCTGCGCTTTATCAAATTTTTTGGAAAAGAATCCCAGGGGTTGAACGTTTCCCTCCACAATTTGATGTAATACAGCACCAGCGGCAATGTCTGAGGCATCAACCCAAAGAGAAAGCTCAGCAGATTTAGCAGGATGAGATAATAAGGTGGCTTGTGCGAGTTGTTGTTTACATTGATCGAAAGCTGCAAGAGTGTTGTCAGTCCAGGACAAAGGAGAGCAGTCGTTTCGTTTATTTCCCGGGATCATGTTCAATAATGGAATTTGAGCTTCAATGGCATGAGGAATGAACCTTCGATAAAAATTGATTATTGCCAGGAATCGTTTAAGTTCCTTTACTGTCGACGGAAGGTTAAAGTTTTGGATGGCTAGTACACGATCAGGTAATGGGCGAATTCCTTCAGCAGATACAGCGTGACCCAAAAAATTGAGCTTATCGCGACCAAATTCACATTTAGCTACATTAATGGTCAGATTGTGATCATTTAGTCTCTCAAACAACTGTCTCAGATGTTGTTTATGTTCATCGAGAGAATTGGACGCTACAAAAAGGTCGTCGACATAAGGGAACACAAACTCTAAGCCGCGCACAACTTCATGTATCAATCGCTGAAAGGTTTGAGCCGCGTTGCGCAAACCGAACGTCATGAATAAAAATTCGTACATTCCGAACGGCGTCGTAATAGCTGTTTTCGGAATATCATCCGGATGTATAGGAACTTGATGAAATGCTTTTTGTAGATCAATTTTAGAAAATATGCATTTACCTTGTAACATTGATGTAAAATCCTGGAGATACGGCAACGGATATCGGTCCGGAACAGTTTGAGCATTAAGAGCACGATAGTCTCCACATGGTCGCCATGTTCCATCTGCTTTCTTGACCATGTGGAGAGGGCTAGCCCAATTGCTGCTTGATGGACGACATATTCCCAATTTCATCAAAAGTTCGAATTCGTTACGGGCTGCTTCGAATTTTTCTGGTGAAAGTCTTCGAGGTCTAGCATATACAGGCTGGCCAGTCGTTTCAATTCTATGCATAACAGAAGACTTAGTTGTTGTACCCATAGGGGCGAGGTGTGTTATTTGTGGAAATTCAGTTAGTAAATCTACAAATGGCGACGCCGCGGAAAAAGTTTTCACCGAAATGTCAATATCTCTGGTAAGAAAACCACGTGACTCTAAATTGGTAGTGTTGTCTATGAGGCGGCCACGTTTTAAGTCAATAAGAAGATCAAACTTCCGTAAAAAATCTGCTCCGATGATACCCGTTGAGACATCAGCAATGAGAAACGACCACACAAATTCACGACGGAGGCCGAGGTTTACTTTCAGTAACACTTCACCGTATACTTCAATAGCAGTTCCATTAGCGGCGAACAATTGGATAGACGAAGGCTTTACTCTGGCTGATTTTAATCCTTTTGGAACGACGGAAACATCCGCTCCAGTATCGATAAGAAATTGCATATTAGTAGAACAATCTGCAATTTTCAGTCGACAGATTGTGGCTGCCGAGGAAAGTTCGCCATTTTCCTCCACAGCATCAGCAGAGTGGCGTCATTGCTGGCTGGAAGAAGGCCAATTACCTACAGAGCAAGGTGCGCGACATACTCTAGCATTACTTCCGTAAGTACGATGATACCAGCATGGCCCATTTGATGTGTCTCTAGCGCGATCAGCATCCGTACTACGTGCGCGAGAACGGGATCGACCTTGGGGGTTATTAGGATGGATCTTGTCAAATCGTTTCGATAATGCGTCGATTGCCAATTTAAGATCCTGAATCTGTTGATCACTCGATGTTACATTGAGAGCAGTTGTAGTTGTTTCCTGACCGATAGAGCTAATATTTCGTAAGCTCATAGATTCGACAATAGCATCAGCTATAGTCGTCTTGTCAGCGGCATCACCACGCGAAGCAATTACTGCTGCTTGGGCATGAGCAGGAAGTCGAGCTGCCCATAAGTCTAGCAGCAAGGTGTCCCCTAGAGAATCGCCGGCAACTCGCTTCATCTCGTTAAAAAGATGGCTAGGCTTTAAATCTCCAAGGGGCATTTCAGACAACACACGATGCAAACGCCGCTGCTGGCTGTCAGCGAAATGTTCCGTCAACTTTGATTTGATATATGGGTATTTTCCACTAGTTGGAGTATTCTCGACAATTGTGCGAAGTTCACCAAGTTTCTGCGGGGGAACCTGGGCCATGACGATATTGTACCGTTGAGAGTCATGTTGGGCGGTGATTCCAGATGCAGCAAACCAAAACTCGAGGGACATAAAATATGCGTCAATGTTGGTGTCGGCCATAACTGGTGGGTTAAGACGCGGGGTAGCAATTGCTGCAACAGCCGCGGATGATGATGATGATGATGCTACACTTTCACCAGCATAAACATGCTGAGCACACGGTACAGTTGCGTTCTCGTTCTCCATTGTTTGAATTCGTTCGTAATTGTGAAAAATATTGACGGATCACGTCGGGGTCACCACTTTAGCGTTTTGTTCAATTTTCTTTATTTTTACTTTTCCAAATCGGTCTGCTCTCAAAATGGGCGCCAAACAGAATGGTCGTTCACGCCACGGAATTCTGACAGCTCTTGATGACAGCTCGTACTCTGCGTACGAGCCACGCGAACTGCACAGTGGGCTGCTACATGGTTTATATCTTCGTTCCATTCCATGGGTGGTAAAAGTTTCGCAATCAGTTTCCTTATGTAACATTTTGCCATACTGACACACGTCCACTGCTGGTTAGTAGTCAACGGTGTCCACATTTAGACCTTTTTGCTATGCTACCTTTTTCTTTGAATTCAGATGAAAAAAATGTGCGTATTCATCAATCAATCTTGGCGGCGCTGTTTTGTTTATTCAACTGACCCTGTTTCGATTGCTTTCTAACACCAAACGTGTGGGTCTGCAGTGGCGCAAACTATTCCATTGTAGGGGCTAGGGCACGATCGTTCGGAACTACTACGATGGTAGGCATCATCCCTCCCGGAGTTTAGGCACGATCACCGAGGCTCGTATAACGGAGCCCGAGAGCAGCATGAGCGTGTTGCAGCATCCATCCCTCGGATGTATAGCACAGCGTACAGCAAAAAATAAACCGGTTCGTTGCCGGCTTAGTGCAAGCGGTGGCGGTTACCCGCGATCTGTCTACCCGAAGGCCAGCGAAATTGTTCATTACCAAGTGCAAGTGCTGGTAATGAGCAAGCCAGATGCTGCGTCTCCACCCTTTTTCAGCCGCGCTCGTTGTGCGCTGCTTAATCACGCAAACGAAGGTTCCCACCTTTGGAAGGTGTTCGGGAGGCGAAATGTTTGCAAGACACGTTCCATCACTTGAACAGTTTTCACGGTCTTGATGCTCAAGGTCAGCCTAATACTCTCATTGGAAAGATCGAGCCGATCCCGGCCGATACTAGCACAAAGCAATCGATTTGGTGTATTTCATCGATACCGCAGCTGCCTTCGACATTTACACCGTCGCGGGTTTATTTGCACGGCAAAGAGTGTTTTAAAGTTCCAGTAATGGATCGTTCAGCTGACTGGAATGGTAAACATTCCACAAACAATCCGGTCAATGTGTACCGTCCGCAAGTGGCAAAGGTTTTGGGAGGCGTCAAATGTTGATTAACTGTAGTTGATTTAGGGTGAGTGTCAAGGATGCTGATGACGCGATTCATTTAAAGCGAAGAAACCCGTTGTGATAACAGATTGAGAAATATCAGTGTCCGTGATGTAATAATGAATGGAGAATGATAACGCAAACCACCGTTGGCTGCGAGAACGATCATAGGAGGTAGCATAGATAAGCCGAAATAAAATCACAATGCCACAATGTGTTGAGAGTGAATATATTTACCCATATTTGAACTACAAACTTGATCAGATGTCACGGGCTTTGGGTATAAATTTCCGTGCGAGGTTACGCCTTTCATGGGCACGTTGGCGATCTTGTTCGAATGGTGTGTAGGTCACCTTTATCAACTCCATTGGATTCCAAACTACCCGGAAATGTTTGACGTGCATGCGATAAAAATCATACCGAAAAATCCATCTGTCAGCGTGTGTTAATTGCAGAGAGCCCTACCCAAAAAGACAAAAACACACCAGCGTGGACGACCGTTCATCTTCTACTGTGTCCCACAAATCTTTCGCACTGGCGTTTACAAGCTGCATGGGAAGTGTGCCGTAGTGTCGGGAAATGGGGCGCTATCGAAACCGGCTAGCTACCGGTGTCCTACTGTTGGCGGGTCAAAATCGATGGTAAAAGAGTATGAACTCGAACGCGCTGCTTTTCGCTTACCGGTAGTGCAGGGAGTAATGAAAATCAGCGTCAGCGAAAAGTTGTTCCCGTTTAGTTCTGCAATTTGGCTCCTGGTGTGCGCAGTTCGATAAGTATCGAAAATGCTGCACACTACACACTTTTTTTGTGTAAAGTTCAGTGCGGTGTGTAAAGTTGCCTGCGGTGTGTATATTTGCTGGCTTAGTGGAAAAGTATTGATATTTGTAATTACACCTAAATCCACATCCCAGGCAAACAGGTTTGTTTAAAAATGAATTTATTACAGCACGTTACATTCTCATCAATAACGTTTTCCCCTCATTTGATTGTTTTGAACATCATTTGCACATCTTATTTTGCCTGCCGCACAAGATCCACCGATGTTCAATAGACTAACAAGAAAATTAAATATTGACCGGCAAGGTGGATCGATGTTTTTCACTAGTCTGGTGCCGCCGGTTTGTCGATACTGAATCGTCTTTTGTTTTGCTTTCGAATGTTTTGATTCCAACCACAATCAAACCGGGACTGAGGATGGGGTAATGTTTTGATGGGCAATGCATTATGTTGCCTCCATGCATTAGTTCGCAGTTAAACGCGAAGCAGTGCAAAATTTGTCCAAGCACAGGGGCAGGGCGGTTTCGGTGCCAAGCAGGTTGGGTTTAGCTTGCAGTAAGTAACTAATGTGAGCACATTAGCCAAAACCGACATCGACGACATCGAGGTCCCCAAGGAGGCCCAGTGCTGTGTGATCTATTTACCCTTTGGCAAAGCAAATGTGTCCGTCTGTTTGATGTGTGTTAAAAGAACGTGTTAAGGTTTTTCTACGGGATCGCCAACGCCCGCTAACGCCCTCTTGCCTGTGAATCAACACGAAGGTGAGTTGCTCGGAGAGTGCATTGATGCGTTGTATCGTTTTTCCGTTTGGCGGTCACATTTAGAGCCTCGGCTGACGTTTCTATCACGGTAGATATTAGCGGATGCCAGCACATTAGTGACGTGAGCGTGTCGCCAGCTCCGCAAGACGCAATGTCAATTCGGAGATGCGTACGATAAAATATCATTAGTGTCGGCTGACTGACGCTCCCACCACCGAATGACGTCGGCGGTGGTGTGATCGGGGACGCGATTTTAATCAAAAAGCGATGCCTCGTTTCTTGGAAATGATTCAGGAATTGATGAAATTGCAAGTTGAGGTTGAGCTGCGTTCCGTACGTAGCCGCTTGCAGCATATGGAGCAACGGAACGGTTTCTTTTCGCAGCAGGGTTGCTCTATTCATTCGCTAGCGAATGCGTGCGCTCGAAAGGTGTCGCACACCTGCTCCGTGCTTGAGGCTCGAGTCCAATTTATTCACCTGGCGGAGTGTGAGTAATTATTTCTTCCGCAATCGCACATCGCTCAACAAGCGCACTATTAATGTGACACATGGAAATTAACGACGAGCTAACGTGGAGGATAGTGTTGCGCGAGCCACGACACTGCATTGTTCCCTCAACAACCACCACCAACAACGATTCGATCCCCATTCTGAAGCTGCGTTAGATGGGCGCAAAGCATAAACAAAAACGATCCTCGGCTGCGTAGTGTCATGTAAGACAATACTACCTCTTATGGGCGTTTTCATTCCAACTGCTCGCAGGTACGTCACATCTAACTCGTGTGATCTATCGTGCATTTGGGCCTGTGAGATTTATTATTCTTCTCTACGCAGGATGGTTCTTGGCTGACGATTGGGCAATGATACAATAATTAAATTCGATTAACTTAATTGCGCCTCGCACAGCAGTCGACCCGGGAGACTGCAAAACAGAATGATGAATCAAGCATTTCCTGATCCCTTGTCTACTTGCGCACAATTCTACCCGTGTCGGCAACAGATTGGATGAGTGATGAACCAAATTTCCAAAAGAAGAAGTAATTTCCGCCCATACTTACACCTGCACTGGTTTGGTTCGTATGGTTTTGATTTTTTTTTGTATGTAATATTCAAGCAAGCAACCTCCCTAGGCTGAGAGATGTTTTTCCCTCGTCATTACGGGAGGCGGATTCAAGCGGCCATCGTCTAATGGAAGCCGATTGAACATGCTGTTGTTCTTTTTTCTCTCCATTACTACCACAGTTCTAACAACTCTCCCGGTAGGATCTTTTTGCACAAATGCATGCATGATTTTGCAATGATTTTTATCTTTTTACAAACAATCGTAATCACACTTTTCAAACAGAACCTGGACAATGGTAATGAGTGAAGAAATTAAACATGACTTCACTAATAACGCTAGCTCTAACTGTTAGGCTGGGTTTTTTAATGGTCTCATTGGACAAACGTCTGCTCATTTTGCCCATGTGATGACATTTGACAGCTACTTATTTCTTATCACACGCATTGTAATAATCTTTTTAAAAACTTTAACTCATGCTTAACATTTTTATACCTAAACGCACGTTCAATCGACATCAATGACAACAAAGCAAATGCTAGTCATGTGTGCAATTTAATTTGACCACCTAAGTCCCCAAAAATGATTTTCATTTTTATTAAATAACAGCAATCGCGATCGGGAAGGAACAAGATAATTGACTCATCACATTCGGTTTAGATATGTAAATTTTCTTTACACATTTAATTTCCCTCTCGGCATTTCTAGTAGAAGTATTAGTCAAAACTACGTCATTCCAAACGATCGTGTGCATTGTATGCACATTCAAAGCTTCCATTCCAACACGCCCCTCTATAAATGGTCCGTTAGCCCCATTTCGCCACGTTACGTTCGCGGCTGGCCAATCTGTCTACGAAATCATCCGGTTTTTTTCGGCCACCTCAGCATCCTACCACCTGACCCCTTCTTTTCGGCCTACCCATCAACAGGCCTTGATCAGTTATGCTGGGCCTTAGCCACTCAAGGTGCACCAGTCATCTGTAACAGGGGGCTGTGCAAGCTTCCCTTGATCTAATGCGTCCGTCCGAACGGCCAATCGCTTCTAATTTTCGTCGCATCCTTGGGACGTCATTCGATAGGCGCACCACCTCGTTATCCTTCCGCCCTCAGTTTCCTTCCGGTGCGTGTAGTAGCGTTACGTGCCGATGCGGCAAACACAGCAGTTGTCACCGCAGTGTCCGTTTCGCTCTCGCAAGCAAAAAGCGACGTGAGCAGTGACATGATCAAAAACCGCCTTCAAGCGGCTGGTCGAGCCTCACACCGTACCCACTAAGGGGTGGCAGCGTGTATCCATTCTTTCACCATTGTTGTGGTGGCTCCCGAGCAAGCGCGCTCTACTCTTCATCTTACTGTCTCAACCTCACCCTTTCCGCGTGACGAGACTTACACGGGAGGGAGAAACAGCAAGGCAAAGACCCAGGGAGCGGGACAGAGAAGCCTTTTGTCTGTTGCGATCGCACTCATCTTGCGTCCGGGCGTGATCTACTCGGAGGGGTAGGAGTGAGTATATAAACTACCCGTCAACCCTGACGTTGGGTTCATTCGCTGAACTTAGCTTTTCCTCTCCTAACGTTTGCATGGTAGTGTCTTTGGTTCTTTTTGGTAGCTAAAATTTAAAAGTGTTTACATGCTGGCACGCTTTGTCAGTTTGCTTTATTTCGAATGTTTTTCGGTTTTTTTTTGTTGTTTTTTGTTGATTGCTGAATTTCTAGAGACCCGAACAGTTTAGTAGCAAAACGCAACGCCTCCACCGAAACACCCCGCTCGCGTCAGCATCCCGCACAGTGCCTGTTTGACTTTGTGGGGTTTTGGAAACGGGCCGAATCGGGACGGTTCGTTGGCACGGTGGTGATCGGTGATCAAACGTGTAGGGGTGTAGGTCGGTTAGGTGGCTTGGTAGGAGTTGGCCCTATCTTTCCTATCCAATTTCGTCGGCAGCACTAGCCGGCAGTCCATGGCCTATATAGGATCAATCCGAGAGCAGCCAGTTTTTCGGCAATCGAAATTCACAATTGCGTAACGTCCATAGCTAACGATCGCAACCGGTCGTGTGTTAGAGCATGGTGGAAGTTTGCCTACCACTTGTGTGTTAGTGTGTGTGTGTGTGTGTGCCTTGGTGATAGGATTCAAACTATACGATTTTCGATCCTTTTGCAGACGCCTGTCAGCGGTCAGTGAGTGTGGAGCACGGGCTGTTGCAGCAGGTGCCTAGTGATATTGTGGAAAACGGCCTGACCAGGGGGGAAAGGAATCGTAACTAACCTATGGGAAGTTTTCTGTGGTGCTAACCGTTGTACGAAAATCAGCGAAGAATAACAAACAGAAAATGAAAACATTCCACATATGTGATCACAGTGAACGAAAGTGATTAAAAATCATCGACTTTCGACGTTGATCGAAGTAAAAAAAAGAAAGAGCGACGAGGAGCAACAGCCAAGTGTGTAACGAGATTACAAAACTTGATCAGAATAGAAAAGTGAAGGTGTTACCAACACTACTTCTCTCCAAAGCCAAAGTGAAATCGTTTGCTGCGTGAAGTGATATTCCATCTTTATTAACAGGTGAGTTAGTCGGATTTTCGAAACTATTTTTTTTTAAACAAAGACACATTTCGACCCATTTTGACTCCTTGAGGTCGGCAGTTAAGATGCACCATGTGCTATTGCGCCATCAGATAGTGACTCGTTCACTCGCGGTGATTTACTCGCCACCTTTGCCGTGCATAATAGAATGTGCTGTAAATATGTATATCTACAGCTAAACGTGTAATTACCGTATTCAACCTGTCGGCCACACCGTTGGCCCTGAAGCGCACCGCCATTCTACGCCTGCCCGTCCCTTCGCTTCGTTCTCCACGTAGTCTATAATTTATCCACATTTTTCTTGGGACGCACCGTAATCCATACTGGGCCAATGCCTTGGTCAACACACCGTTTGACTTTGAGACCGGCCATGCTTCGGATACTCTCGAGCAGGATGTACGATTGGGTAGGTGAAATGTCAAACCAGTTTGCTTTCCCGATGCAGCCAGTAGCAGCATCCACACCTGCCCTGGGCGTGAATTATTACCCACCGTACCGAGCGAGAGCCGTTTGTCTAGCTGCGAATGGGTCCTGCTTGACGACACCTATTGTTCGGCGCCACGTGACGGTGGAGGCGGAAATCATGGAGACTCCTTTGATTGATTCCCCCAAAACCGTGACAAAATTACCAGCTATCACTCAGCAGCCCATTTGAGGGTCACAAACCTTACGGCCAGGTGTACCAGCGGTTTGCGGCTGTGTGCCATTAGCCCTGACGGCTTCAAAGTGGACATAAATCATGAAACCACTCCTGTCGCACCAAAACCACAGTGCAACCCGCTCTCCCCGTTCTCGGGATTGCTTGAATGAGCAAATTTGCCTTTTGCGCCTCCTCTAACCCCCATTACCAATCGGTGGATGTGTGTGTGTATACTTGTGGGCCATTATTATTTCACCGTCATCTTTTCTTCGCACAAAAGAATGTGCGAACCGGTACGGCACTTCGACACACTTGTGTGCAGTTTCAATGATGAACTATCTGCATCGATCTTTCGACGGGGGAAATGGTGACACGAGGGAATCATAAAAGACGCCATCCAGTTGCTGGCGACAAAACGCCGCACAGACGATCGCACATTTACACGCCCCGTCAAGGGCTTAAGGGCATTGGAGCTCAAGGAAAGGAGGCTGTGCCATTGCGCAAGACCGCAGGGGAGATCGGAGGTTGGAAATCTTTGCGCATCGAAAGCCATTCATTCATTGGGCACGATGTGCTGGCAAATCGGTACATTTCGCGCCATTATTGCATTACAAACCCATCATCGTAAACACGCGGCTCGATGCACATGCAAAATCAATTGACGTCATGTCATGTGCGGATCATGCACGGTTAGAATTAGAAATCAATTGTCACATCATGAGACACACTGTGGCTAGAAATTAAACGCAAAATAAATGCTAGTAAGTCGCTTTGGTCCACGAAATGGATCGTTTATCCATAACCATAAATAAACTAATTAAGTTAAAAATTAATATATTTTTTTTAAATTGCTTTTGATCTATAGCCTTACAATGGGAGCCGACTCGCAGACGAAAACGATTTTGTGCGCAAAAACGCCCGAACTGATCGAGACGGCAATCGCCGACCGAAAACCAGAACAATCACAGACTGATCCGCATAATCGTGCACCGACGGCCGAAAGCCTTGCCGCGGAGCTGTCCCAATCAGACTCGACCCTTTCCGGGACACAGTTTGAGAAGGCGCTGCAAACCTGCAGCAACGTGGTGCACGAAGCAGAGGTAGACCGGAAGCTGAAGGAGATCGGAGCTGCCACGCCCATCCTGCCGTCGGAGATCGGGACGGATTTTAACTTCAAGCGGGAAATCGTTTGGAAAAATGTGGTCGGCTTTCTGCTGCTTCACATCTGCGGCTGGGTTGGATTACATCTGGCTTTCTGGCGATACTGTGACTATCGTACGACGCTATACAGTACGTACCCAGCGAGACTATTGGGTGTATATTTCGGTGCACATTAATATCACAACAACTGCTTCTTGCGTTTTACTCCACCTACAGCACTTTGGCTGATGTACGCCTCTGGACAGGGTGTCACGATGGGTGCACATCGACTCTGGTCTCACCGGGCGTTCAAGGCGAAGCTCTGGCTGAGGATCATCCTGCTGTGGATGCATACACTGGCCGGACAGAACTGCCTGTACGTGTGGGTTCGTGACCACCGACAGCACCACAAGTTCTCGGACACGGACGCCGATCCGCACAACGCAAACCGTGGATTCTTTTTCTCACACATTGGATGGCTTCTCTCTAAGAAACACCCGAAGGTAAGCTATGCGTAAGACAGTGCTGAGAGGAGGCGGAGAACGAGATTGTTGAAAAGCTCCATGGAAGCTGCTGGATGGACGTATGAGGATTTTTACTAATCAGAACTAAAATCATTTCTAATACTTGCCACAGGTGATTGAGTACGGCAAGAAGATCGACATGTCCGATTTAGAAGCAGATCCGCTGATCATGTTCCAAAAGGAGTAAGTAACCGCTTGTATCCTCTCGTAGTTCCAAAGTACTGCACATTTACAGGTCCCCAGCACGTGACAGCGCTCGCCAGCGTTCACGGTCATTGCTCATAATGAGATGCACCTAACCTTCACACAGGTGTCCATCGATCAATTACTGTTGTGAGGCTGAAGTGCCCGCCTCTCTAATGAAGTTTGGCGTGCAATTGAAGCCATCATCGTAACGAAAGTGCCGGCCAGCATCAACATCGTGGTGAAAGAGCCGACCTCCAGTGCGGGCGCTCAGTGCGCCGTGCGTGTGCCACCGCCTTGAGCGACTGACATGGCTGGCTATTTCATTATTCGACGGCCGTTGTTAATGACCGTGTCCAGCGTGTAGCCATTTTCGGTACGGGTTGTCCAAGCCCCGGTGAGATCGTTGACATTTGCGCAGCGATGGAGATGTGTACCACCACCCTCTTTGAATTCTGCTGGCGACCTTGCTGTCTTGTTTTTTTTTCTACTCCAGTAACCGAAATGTGTGCATTCAAACACTTTATCTCACAGTTGCTAGCCTGAAGTGCATTTTGCCATGACGCTTTGCTAGTAGTGGGGGTTGCAGTTGATGAACAACCCACCCGAGTATAATCGATAGCGGTCACCGATAGCTCCGTATCATCCACGCATGCGGGCCAGTCAAATGTTGCACCATATTTATTGCAAAGCTTTCTTCTTCCCTTGCCAGAAAGCTTGCTTAATATTGCTTTCATTAATGTTTTTGGGGGCCCAAATCTTACGAGACAACGAACCGTTACGAACGCACCCGTCAACACAGCCCGAGCCCGTAGTCGCAGTTCGTCGATTGCCTAATCTTTGCGTCGGTCGATGCCGGACCCTTACTAAAGTTATGCAGCGACCGCCATCCGCTCTATCGCCGCGTGACGCTCGCAAGCTCGAAGAGAAATAACAGCAAAACTCACCCAAAAAGCGAATAAAATCCGTCGAATAGTGAAGAAATGAAAAAAGGTGAGACGATAGGAAAGTAGGATCGAGTAACATAAAATCTGCAGCTCGTTTGAATTTGCCAACGATTTTTGGCTATCGGTTACAAGGCTTCGGAAAGACATAAGCCATAGGATGTCGTTCGTCGTTCGGGCGGGCTTACAGCATCTAACGCGCTTGTGCAATAACATCGGAATATAAAATTTAAAAAACGGTTAGCAAACAGGAGCTTACCTTGGAAAATATTTAAATTGTTTTGTTGAAAAATGTACAACACATTTTTTAAACAACGTCACACCCGATGAGTCAAGATAGGACAGTGCTAGTTTCAGGTTTGGGATAGCCTTTGCGCCATATGATCATTCGCATAAATTCACTTTGCACAACATTTCTAGCCAACATTTTAGCATACCCGTTAGACATCGATCGGTTGGTCATTCGTTCGATTTGATACAACACGATTGCACCATCCGACAGTTTGAATGTAGACTCACAAAGGTTTTGTGATCGTGTCTATTGTCTCGTGTTTGGAGAGGATGGAAAATGGTAAAATTTTGAGGCAAGAGAAAGACACACACAAAAAAAGATTTGACCTTGCCACATTTAGCGCGTGCTGTTGTCCAGGGTTGAATATATGAATTCGTGAAATAGAATAAATTTGAACGTTAGCTTGTTTTTGGCAGACCGTTAGTCGGTTGGTTGATTCGTACAATTCATGATGAATCCTTCGTCCGTCATTCGCTTCATTGTGCAACGCATTGTTTCAGACGATGCACGGAAAACACGGAACAACTACATCCGCCACAAGCACGTTGCGATATAGTGGAGAAGGTATGGAGTGAGTTGCAGAATTACAAGGGGTTAAAGGGATGAAGGATTTCTTTATTTCCTGTTCTCATTCGAAAACAATATACAAAAGTTGCGATTAATATAACTAATTTAGATCGACGCGATTTCCCGATGCCGCCGGTTCTGACGTCGATGGTTTGTGGTGGAAAATCCTATCTCATTCTTAAATCTGGTTCGCTATGCCACGGAATGAAGTGTAGTGTTGAAAAAGGCTTGATGAAGCGTAACCATTGCGCGCCGATCATTTCCAGCATTCGGACAAACGCTGATTTTCAACAAACTTTAGCTGCTGTTCAACAAGTTGAGCTACTGTTGCGTTGTACGCATTGACGTACTGTGGCGAAAGGAGATTCTTTTCGGCAACGGCAACCAAAGTCAACCACCTGCAACACGTGTTTAAGCTGCGAGAAGGTTACTGCCCAAAAGCGAACAACATCGCTGGTGTGCCTTCGAGCCATACAGCTGTAAGTAGTAGTGATATCTAGCGTGTTAGCATGTCATCTTGATTGATGATCGATTGGTTGGTGTGTACATATTTTCAATTTTAAAACTCCATTACTGATCTTCTTCTTTCTGGCACAAATGAAACAAATGATGATAAGTTAAATGATTTTTTTTCCAATTCAGCTTCTGTTCGATCGTTCAAGCGATTGTTTTCCGCGTCTAGACTGGAAAAAGGAGTTTCCGTATGTCTTTGTATGTCGGTAGGCGAGATTAATGTGATCTCTTGGCTTTGGCCCTAAATGTAAATCTCAACCGAAATGCTGCGATCGTTGTAAGTGACCTTTGGATTTGATATTGATTTATTTATAAGAGGCGTCCCCGAGGTCAACCTCGTTGGCAACGGTGATTGGCATCAACCGGTCGTTTGGAGTTCTTGTAGTGGATTTTTGAGCTTCCGAGCTGTAGCTTAGAAGTGCGCCCTTCTGTAGTTGCCTCACCATGCATTCAGCAGTACATGCTTTAGTCGCTCCTCACGAATGAGCGACAGGATCGACCGAGCAACGAAATATTTGTATAAAGAACCTTGGGCGACTTTTCGTCTATTGTAACATAGATTAACTCCCGTTCGGTGTCTTGCCAGGTGGAAACAAGGCCATGGCATGATTGATGGCGGTTTAATATCGATTTTGCGATCGTGTTTTTTTACTGTGTCACGCAGGTCGGTCTGATCGTTTTCCGGAGATTGTTGCGTATCGCCAGATACGCACGCATGCCATGTGCATTATATATCAGCTAGATCGATTCACAATTCAAGCATTTTGTGTATGGTAAATTGATAATAGGACATAGGGCCTCCAATAACTGCTCTCTCTCACTCTCTCTCTCTGTCTATTTATCTTTCTCTCTCTTTCTCTCTCTTTCTCTCGCTCTCTATCTCTCTCTATCTCTCTCTATCTCTTTATTTCTCTTGCTTTTATCACGTGTGACTCGGTCCTTGACGCATAAGGTTTATTTTTCTGAATGTATGAATGAAACAATATGTGCCGGACGCAGTGGGAGGGACACACCACGTTACGCAATCGTGTATTGGGGTGTTCAAGTGGACCTGGGGCAACACTACACATGCACACAACAGATCTCACTTTTGTTCGGCTTGCATAAATTATTCCGGTTGCGAGATGAATAAGGCCGTTAGAGACTGCTTGGTTGAGGATTGAGGATGTTGATTTAAATTCATCCATTTGGTTTTTGTTTTAGTGTGCGTCCGGTTTAGAATTTTTGGCTGATATTTAGACTCAGCTGATGATTAGCCGGTTTTTGTTATCTACAGGAAAGAAAAATAACCAAGCGATGCTTATACTCTATTGTATGTGGGTCAAGGATATTACAGTTTGGATCTAACTTAACACAAATATTTTTGATCATGCAAAACCGGATCATGCAAATATTTTTTTAAATCTTATTTTTGCTATTTATTTTTTTTTTTAATTGAACTGTTACATCTTAATTAGGCCATACGGCCCGTTGAAGATTAAATAAATAATAATAATAATAATAAACGAAAACCGGATAGTTCGAAGTTCTTTGTGTGACACCGAGTGAAACAGAAGACACTTCTGTACTAGACGCACACCATAGTGGTGTTGAATGTTTGATGAATTGAATGTTTTATTTTGATGTTTTTTTATAAGCGCGTAGCGGTTGTCAGTAGAAACATTTTGTTACGTCTGGCATCAAGACACGACTGTGTTGTCAAAAAACGTGAAGGAAACGATCAAATATTATTCAGCGATCATTATTTTACCAAATCTTTCTAATCGATGAAAAGACAGATCGTTTTGTGGATCAGTTAAAACGGTTAGGAGCTTAATTTGGGAACGTGTGCAAAAAAAAACGAATAAAAAAACAATATTCCAAATCAACAAAAACCAAACCTTCAAAAACTCTATGTCAGCCATTGCGATAGTTTGCAGTTCTTCAACGTTGAAAGGCGACGGAGTCAATTATGGGTAACCGTGGCGCACCCCAGCGCAATTTTCTGTTGCCGATCTTCTAATGTACGGCCAACCGATCAAAGAAAAGCGCACTTGCATCCGATCCTTGGCGATCGCTGAAGGCTACAAACAACACTCAATACAGAAGGTCAAATCTTTCATGCTTAGATACAACTCTTCTCGTTGGTCCACTGCTACACGATCGAAGATGAAGTGATCGTTCTCCGCGCATCGAGAGTGGGTATTACCGTCCGCACAACCCATTTGGTGCCCCCGGGGCAGTGCGCGTAATTGAACTTCAATTCATGGTCAACGCCGTCGATTCGTGTGCATTCGTACTCAGATCAATACTTATCAGCATGTTGTATAGCGGCTCATCATTGTGACTATTTGCTTTGTGCCTCTGGCTTCCAAGCTTAATTGCGGCGTGTGGATGAGTTTGTAAGGCGGCTAGTAAGAAGCAGCGGAGCACACAAAGTGCCCACACAATCGTAAGAGTTTTCATTCATCTTTCAACTATCCACGTTATCCTTGACTGATCAAATCAATCTGACAGGGGAAGGATCCGAACAGAATCCAATATGCGTATAGTATGTATGCTCCATAGATGTTGCGCAATGGAATGGTCGGTAGCTAAACGCGACACGTGTTTCTGTGCGTGAAAGCACACCATCGGCAACGTGTTCATGATGGGTCTCCCGTGTCCTGTTCCACTGACCTGTCCACAAACCACGTGTGAAGAAACGTTTAATGAATCGGTTAGCCGATTGTCATTAGCGTACAACCAATAACGCAGCGGTCAGCACCCAGCGAGCCAGTTCTCGTTGGCAACTTTCTTATTGCAATCAAGCTATGGACCACATCAGTCCGTCAGCAATAATTATATCCACCGGTAATCCACGCTCCAGGGAGGAAGTCAACGATTCAAGGCCGCGAAACAATCGTTCTACGAACTGGTGGCACGACACATACAGGGCATGCATTAGGCGCGATAGGACTGGTTTGCCTGGTTCCGTGGCCTCCGTGGGGAGCTGACAAGAAATGGTCTTAGATTAGTCGGTGGCAGTAATCATAGCTTTGAAGCGCCTCTTTTTTCTTGGTGCGGCATTGCAATGATGCTGTACAGATTGATCGACACGATTAGACATCGGTAAAAAAACGATATATTGGTTTACTCTTGATATGCAACAGCAGCAGATTAGTGAAGATATAAAAACATCTCTAACGTTGTAGTTCCATGTACATCGGACAACTTCTTTAGATAAGCTCATTTGCCGATGTTATTTAAGTAGTAAACAATTCTTAGTAATGTTGTTTGTGTGGATTGTGGGAATACGGTAACAGGAAGGCAAGCTTTGTATAGGATACAACACTATCACTAACTAACTTTTTTATTTTCTACTTGCAGCCATTACAAACTTCTGTACACAATTTTTGCACTCTTCGGCCCCACGGCCATTCCGGTTTACTTCTGGGGAGAAAACCCGTGGTACGCATTATTCGTGGCGTTCTTCTTCCGCACTGTACTTAGCCTAAACGCGACATGGTCCGTGAACAGTGCAGCACACATGTTTGGAACTCGTCCTTACGACAAGTGAGTACTTTCAACGAGTCCGGTTCTGGTCTGGTTGTTTCTATGGCTGAATGATTTTGTTATTCTTGTTATTGCCCACGTGCAGGACCATGTGGCCGGTGGAGAACATGTTTGTATCATTCGTCGCTGTTGGTGAGGGCTGGCACAACTACCACCATGCCTTCCCGTGGGATTATCGTGCATCAGAGTACGGAACGCCGCTCAATCTTACCGGTACGCTTATTGATCTGTTAGCAAAGTTTGGCGCAGTGTACGATCGTAAAACGGCTACACCGAACATGGTGAGTAGCAATGGGTGGCGCAAACATAACAGAGTTGTGTATAACTTATATATAATGGATTTTTAGGTTAAGAACCGTGTGATGCGTACTGGAGACAAGTCCCACCATACCTACGGTACCGATGAAGGCCGTAGTGCGTTTACGACGCTGTGGAACATCTGGAAGCATCCGTCCAATCCGAGCTACAACTCGATCTACACGCCCAAACCGAAGATACTGCAATCGGACGGATACGCGCTCATTCCGGACGAACTGAAGCAGTCCGAACGGGACGAGGATATACTGTCGAAGGAGAACGAGGAACTGATGCGGCGCCAGAAAGAGGAAGAAAACCGCACCACTGAAGCTAACCAAATTTACAACAAGTTGTCGAAATACATCAAGGAGCAACAGCAATCGGTTCCGGAATCGGTCGATGAGCTATTACTACAGCAGTCGAACAACAATGTGGATAAAACCGGGCACCCAATGCAGGGCAAGGCGGCACTCAACGTGGTCGACTGCAATGATAATGCGCTCGTGAAGCGGAAAGTGACCGTTGATGCTGAATCGTCCACTACAAGCCACTAGTAGAAAACGACAACCGGATGACAATTATCGTTAGTCATGATTTCGTTCGCTTTAGTCGCCCAAAACGAGCATGCATCGGTTCGATCTCTACACGCATTGAAGCACCCGTCACCCATTGCTGATCGTGCCCGGGGAGTCGATGCTGTTCGTTCGGCAACAAATATTTTTAAACACCACAAACGCACACGTGGAGTCTGTAAGGCAGGCAATTCTTTAAGAGATGCTCAATGGATACCAAATGTACAGTGGACGCTCTCGGACCATTGCTACCTTTGCCTACCTCAATGTCAAAGGGCAACCAATTGCCGATACTTGTACTGGCTCTGCTATTTACATATATACTGGAAAAACAAAAAAAAAAAAGAAATGTGAAGTTTTGTACTGGTTCATCTAACATTGAAATCGTACCCGATATTTATCGATAGCAATCACCATACTTTATCCTGAACGCGTTTATGTTTTAGTATGAAGAGTTTTAATCTCCTCCACGAATCATAGCAGTAGCCGATATCAACGCTGTGCATCCCTTTCTAAGATACCTTACAATGATAACGTTGTTTTATGATATTGCGTTTCCCTATCTTTACCGTAAGCTAAGTAACACCGACTAAGAGAAGAACAGATGTGCGGAATTTAAGTCGCAAAGTTCTTAACCTGTACAGGGAGACATCTCTTGTACAGATGTTTGAGGGGATTCTACTCTTTCTTTTTGGGGTGGGGTATACAAAGAAACTGAAAATAAAAAATAAATATAAAAAAAATACTAAGTCATGTTTTTCAACTGCTTAAATCTTAGTGCTTATAAGAGCCCCATTCAAAAAACTAGGAACTAGTGGCGTCCCAACGCCACAAATACACTAAACGATCCCTTAACGGGGTCAGAACGATTCAAGCTCTCGGCTCAAAGGCTCGCCGATTCACTTAAAGTTCTAAAAGACTTCGTTTAGCAGACGGTAAACGACTGGCGCAAAAATAGCAAACAATCTGATAGCGCTGTCTGGGGACAGTTGGGATAACCAGCCAATGCAGATTTCCACGCTTCGATAGTTTTTCACATTACTGTTGTATGTGGTTTCATACCAAAGGAACGATCAGGCGGCAAACTGATGGTGGCAACATCAGCAACTCTATTAGTTCGGGTTGGGCCGTCCGTTTCTATGCGTACAACATGGGCAACTCACCGGAGCCTGGCGAGCTTGATACGCTGCACGACAGTGAGATCGCCGTACATCTCGTATAGCTCGTCATTATAGCGACTCCTCCATTATCCTTTCACACATACAGGGCCAAGAATCCTTCTGAGCATCTTCATCTCGTTTCCAAGCCCATAATATGCACGATATACAATGTACAATGCGTCTCCGAATATCGCTGCTGATGTCGTTGCCGAAAGCAACGGCCGTCCCAAGATTGCAGAATTAGTTTACCGTCTCGATTGTCACCGTCAACTAATACACTGTTTCCCAGTTGGTTTGAGTCTCCAGCAAGGAGGTACTTCGTTTTCATTGCATTAAGTCTTAATCCAATTCATGCTTTATCGCGTTTGAGTCAGATGTCCGATTATGTCGATGTCATCCGCGAAACCAAGAAATTGGAGAGAGCGGTAAAGGATCGTGTCACGGATGTCGTAGTTTAGCCCCGCCTTTCGAATGACACCTTAAGCCCGCATTAGAGCCCCAGTGAAATTTATCGTAAAATTTTGGGGTTTTCTGCTATATTTAAATAAATTTTAATCAGAATATGGTTTCTCGTGCACCAAAAGAAAGGATATAAAATTCCCCAATTATATAGACAATAAAAAAATTGAATTAATAAATTAAATACATTTCCTTGCGATTCCCCGATTTCCCTACATTATTTCAATACATTTTACAGACTAAACAGCTGGGGAATTGAATATCCTTTCTTTTGGTGTACGATAAGCCATATTCTGATTCAATTAAATATAGCAAAACACCAAAATTTCACCTTCAATTTCACGCAAGATCTAAAGCGACCCTTACGAGGTAATGTTGAAGAGAAGACAGGAGAGTCCGTCACCTTACCTCAGACCCCTGTGAGATTCGAACAGTCCCGAAAACAAGTTCGATAGCCTCACCTTACACTGCACCCCGTGCATCGTGGCCTCTAATAGCCGAATCAACTTCTCAAGGAAGTGGTACCGCTGCATGATGTTCCATAGCTCATTCCGGTCTATGGTGTCGTAGGCCGCCTTGAAGTCGATGAATAGGTGGTGCGTATGGATCTGGCGCTCTCGGCAGTTTTGGAGGATCTGTCTCAGAAAGAAAATTTAAATGGTGGTGGATTTGCAAACCTAGCTTGGTAGCTGGGCCTCAGAAAGAAAATGTAAATGGTGGTGGATTTGCAAACCTAGCTTGGTAGCTGGGCCTCAGAAAGAAAATTGCTGAAAAAAGCTGCTGGGCCTCAGAAAGAAAGCTCGCGCGTCTCTCCATCGCTCTGATAGTTACTACGGTACTGGCGAACCATCTCGCCTTTCCAGCACACCTCCCGAAGTGCCAGGTCGAAGCCGCAGGTCCAAACCTCATCAAGCGCAATTCGGGCCTTTACATCAGATGAAGAGGGGGTTTGCAGTTGTATATCCCGAGATTCCAATCGTAAGTCCTTTTTCTATGCGAGGGTCTGAATCGATTGGTCCGATACGACGTTTCTTCTTGTTGACTGTTCATTGCGCTGATGTTTTTACGAGGGTGGCTTGCAAGCCTTCTTCCATAACCTCCAGTCACGACATAGGGCCTACGCTCGCTGGCTTTTCGTGAAGAGGCATACGCTGGGGGGGAAGTCGCTCCTGCTAACATGGAGAACAGACGCTCAGTCATGGAGATCTGAATAATACAGTCTATTGTAAGCAATTTGAAATCAGATGAGGCGTCATCCATAAATTACGTAACGCAAAAAATGCAAATTTTCGACCCCCTCTCCTCCTAGTGTAACAAACTGGAACGTTGGAAGAAACCCCCCTCCCCCAAATTATGTAACTGATGAGCCCCACCCCACTCAAATACCTTAGTTTATTGAGCAAAATCAGATTTGTTTTGAGTTTTTCATTTTTTTTATCTTTATTCTGGTATATTCACATTTTTAAAATGACCCAAAAAAAATGCATTATATTTTACATCATTCATAATTATAGCAATCAAATTCAAAAAGATCCTGATAATCGGATGCTCAGCACGGTTTGCAATGTTCTTGCATCACCATCATCAGAAGCGTTTTTCATCCAGCTATCTTCCTGGTCCTCCGTAAATATCGTTATGCTTCAAATTACTTCAAATTCTGGACATACAGCTTCATATCTAGTTCCTGGCCATATCACATTTAAATTTTATATGATCGCCTTGATATGCTAGAATATATTAAAAATGTGCCTGACCCCTAGTAGACCCTGATACCACAGTAAATCTGTCGATGAGCTCACCACCAGAGGCTTTCTTAGCAGTTTTGATTCCAAACCAAACCAGTGTCTTAATCTTAATCTTTTCTCAATGTAGCCCATAAGTCACTGAAAGCCAACCCCACAAGTGGGTACAGGCAGGCCCTGACCGACAACGGTTGTTGAGCCAAAAGAAGAAGAAGTGAGAACCATTATTACATACCAAAAATGCCTTAAGTGTCCGTAATTCGAAGCAGTACGGTATGTCTGTCTTTCCAGAAATGTTTCTTTGGCTTTATATGTTGTATCATCATAAATCTGGTTATTCTATTTCATTTTCTATTTCAAAATTGGTATTCTTTAATATGTTACGCATGTATTACAAATTACAAACAAAATCGATAATGTTTGCATGAGTTTCGGCTCCATTTTCGATATATTTATAAAATTACCACCAATAATTAACTCTTGCAAAAAATGGGTTACTGAATACACTCTATCTCAAATTCGTTTGAAACGAATTTGTAAGGAGTTGGATTGGTATAACACCTGTTTTACAGCGTTACACTTAATTCTCGTGCCATTTGCTTCCAATAGGCGAAAGGCCATGAGAGTGACATAATGTTGACAAACTTTTCAAAACGTGAGCTTTTGTCACTTTTATGAGCTTTTGTTAAAATTTTGTAACCTGGAGCAGCCAGGAAATAAAGTTGACAAAAGTTGACAAAAAGTGCCAAAATTTGACGATCGCGAAAAAGCGTAAACAAACAGCTATTTGGCGTAGTTGTGACCTGTTGCTATGATAATAATGCTACAATGCATGATTCTAATTGATTATGTACCTATTTCGTGTTTCTTTCGACAAAATATCAATGATATTCAGATGTTGGAGCTTTTTGTCATTCTTGTGTATGTTTTTGGTGCGGCCACGAGAAAAGCTCTTTTTTTGCAGTTGACAAGCAATTTTGATAAAGTTAAAAAAAATTTCAACAGTTTTTCACCTCCGTGGCCACGCGCTAAATCACTTGCCATTCGCAAATGTGAGTTCAAAGTGAACGGTTGTGCTAGCGGACAAGAGAACAAAAACGGACACAAATTTCATACATAAAGGCTAAGTATAAAGATAATTAAATAAAATAAATAAAAAATAATAAGCAGGTAAGGCATAAAAAAAGGAAACTAGGAAAGTAGGAGCAAAAGATGGGGGACCGATCCCCCGGAGGGGGGGAGACGTTTGGTTCATATTACGAGCCACTAGGCTCAGTAATATCACCAAAAAAACCAAAAGAAAAGAAAGTTCAGAGGAGAAAAAATAGACTTGTGTGACATACTAACAGAGGAGGAAGTTTTTATGGTCATCGAAGGTACAAAGGAAAACCTAGTAAAAGACAAAAGCCCATTCCTAGTGCAGAAGTGTTTGGAAGCCGCATTAGGAGATCGACCAAAAAAAGTCACGGCACTAAGAGACGGTCGTCTATTAGTGTTAGTAAAGAGCAAACGCCAGGCTAGTAAACTAGCGAAATACAATCTAAACCTAGGCAACACAAAGGTTTACGAGCATGAAACCCTCAATACATCGAAAGGTGTAATAAGGTGTGATGCAGTAATGGCGACGACAGAACAGGAGATAGTAGAGGGACTAAAAGAAGACAAAGTAAAGGAGGCTTACATCGTCAAGCGAAAAGATAAGGACGGCAAGTACGTGAACACAAGAACAGCAATACTAACGTTCAACACAACAGTAATACCGAGACGTGTGAACGTTGGATATTACTACGATGTGTTGGTAGAACAATACTACCCGAAACCGATGAGGTGTATGACATGCCTCCGGTTAGGACACAAAAAAGAGAACTGCCGGGGAACAAAGAAATGCGCAAAATGCGCCGAAGAATACCATGAAAACTGCAATGGAGTCGAACGGTGCATGGAATGTGGAGAAAACCATAGCACGTTGGACAAAAATTGCCCGGTATATTTAGACGAGGTCGAAATTAAAAAAATACAGACAAAAAATAGAATAACAATGAGAGAAGCGAGAGAAATGAGAAGAGCGCAAGTACCAGTGGTACCCAGAAATTATATAAATAAAACGTTCGCACAAATAATTAATAACCGACCAAACAAAAAAGATACACCCCACCAAAAACAATGGAAAACGAACACAATATAAATATGCAGAAAATAACTCCCACATTCACAGACAAGCAAAATAATCAAAACGACACAGAAAAAAATAACTTAGAAAAAACGAATCAGAAAACGAAACAAAAGACACAGAAAATATTAAGAATCAGAACAAAATTACTGAAATAGAAATAATCGATACTAGCGAGGAGGAAATGGCAGGTTTTATGAGCGACGAAATCAGTCCTCATCCCAGGTCGCCAAAGAAAAATAAAACAGAAATAAAGCAACATATCCAACAAACAGATAAATAAACATAAAAAATTTAATAAATAATATTCATCAATAAAAAAATGGAAAATATAAAAATTTTCCAAAATAATGTACAAAGTTTACGAAATTGCAAGGATGAACTTAGAGAAGTCCTAATAAAAGGAAATTATTTAATAGCATGTCTTCAAGAGACATGGCTGAAAAATAACGAAAAAGGAAAAATAAATGGATTCAATATAGTAAGACAAGATAGAGAGGATGGATATGGCGGATCATGCATTATTATTAAAAATAAAATGAAATTTAGAAGAATACCAGAATTACAGAGCTCCAAATTTATACAGTTAGTAGGAATAAAACTAACTGAGTTGAACACTAATATAATTTCCATTTATGCCTCAAAGAAAGCAACAATATATGAATTTGAAGAAATGATAAAACAAATAACGAATTTCGGCGAAAAGACGATAATTGCAGGAGACTTTAACAGCCATCATTCATATTGGGGTGATGAAAAAATAGACAGCTGGGGAAACACCTTATTGGAAGGAATTGAAGCCTCAAGTTTAATAGTACTAAAAAACGAAACATACACAAATATACCTAACGACACAACTAAACGAAGAACAGCAATAGACTTAACAATAATAACACAAGATATATACGTCGACACACACAAAAAAATTTTAGACCAACACATAGGAAATAGCCAGCACCGAATAATAGAAATAAGCCTCAACAAAAGCACAACAGATGGAAAAACAATAGTATACAACAAAGCAAAAATGTTAGAGCAAATTAGTCGAATAAACAGCAAGACACCACAAACAATAAAACAACTAACAAAACAAATCCAAACCATTATTAAAAAAAATCGACACAGGGTGAAACACAAACCAAAATCATGGTGGAATAAAGAAATAAAAAATGCATGGAAACAGAAAACGAACGCAAGAAAATTCTTCAACAATTATAGAACCATCGAATCCTTAATCGAACTAAAGAAAACATCAGCAAAATTGAAGTTAGAGATTTGTAAAAGTAAAAGAAAATACATAGAAAATACAATAAAAACAATAAACGAAGATACATCTAATAAAGAACTGTGGGAAATTGTTAAAAAAATTAACTACAAAGAGGAAAATACAAATGAAGAAAACATTATCCATAGTAATGAGGAAAACGCAAAAAAACTACTGGAAATAAATTTCGAGAAGAACAAAGGACTAAAACTGGAAGCATTAAATATACCAGAATTTATAAACGAGGAAACGATGATAGATGTAGAAGATTGGGACAATATAATCAGCAAAAAAAGAAATCAGCACCAGGGGATGACAAAATTACATATGAAATGCTAAAACATCTAAACAAAAAAGAAAAAAATAACTTCATACGGGAAATAAATGAAATGTGGCAAAGGGGCAAAATAAAAAAAAAACAATATAAAAAAAGGCAATAGCAATCCCAAAACCAGGAAAAGACATACAACAAATAGAAAACTACAGAATCATCTCTCTTCTACAAACAATAATAAAAGTAAGCAACACAGCAGTATTAAAAAAAATAAACAGGCACCTTACAACAAACAAGATAATACCTGACACCTCTTTTGGATTTAGAAAAAAAGGTCGATACAAATGTGTACCAATTATGTCTGCAATCAAATTACAATGAACAAAAAAAATAATTTAAGGACAGGCATAATATTTGTTGATCTAGCCAATGCATATAACACGGTGAAAAGCACCATATTAATAAAAAAAACTTAATAGAAGCGAATATGCCTAGTCAAATCATACACTGGATAGGAGATTTCCTAAGAAATAGGACTGTCGAAATAACAAGCAACGGAAAAAAAATCGTTAAATTAGTGACGGATGGTCTCCCACAAGGAGACGTGATGTCCCCTACACTTTTCAACATATATACAAGAGAGCTACACAAAAGAATAAATAACAAAAAAAAACACCAAACTAATACAATACGCTGACGATTTTATAATACTGGCAGCTGGATGCAATGACGCTACATTAAAAAGTAACTTAGAACAAAGCATGCGACAATTTATGATAGGAATAGAACAACTAAGCTTAAAAATAAACCTCTCAAAGACAAAAATAATGGTGATGGGGAAAAACAACAATAATATAGACATAAGTATAAACAATACTCCAATAGAACAAGTGAACACATACAAATACCTGGGAACTATACTAGACAAGAACCTAAACTTTAATAAACACCTAGAGTACCTAAAAAATAAGGCAACCGAAAGACTGAACATTTTCAAAATCATCTGCGCCAATAGAAATAGCATAGCCCCACATAAAGCAAGAACCGTCTACAGAGCAACAATAAGAAGCATCTTGGAAAGGGGATCCTCATATACCAGCACCAATAAAATAAACAGTAACAAGCTAAATTCCGCAACACACATAGCACTGAGAAAGATATCAGGATGTACTAAAACAACCCCAACAAATTCCCTACACGCCATTAATGCAGAAGTGCCTCTAGAAATTAGAAGGAAATATGTTGCCAGCAAAGAGATTCTAAGTGCTTTCACGTTTTGCCCAATAGCTAGAAAAGAAATGGAAAAATTAGGAGAAATGAAACAAACGAGAAAAAAAATGACTAGCCAAGAAAAATTATACGGGGAACATATAGAGCTGTTAAAAATAATATCAACTACCAAAGAAAATGACATATCGGGATACATGAAAATTAATACAAGCTTAAAACAAGAAATAGAGAAAAAGAAAGATACAAATAAAATAGTGACAAAACAAATTACACTCAGAAAAATAGAACAAATTAAGAAGGATAGACCAACTATATACACGGATGGAAGCGCCATAGATGGGAAAACAGGAATAGGAATACTATTACAAGACAAAAAAAAACAGATGGTATCACAGTTACAAAATAAAAAATATAGCGGCCATCACAACAATAGAGTTACTAGCGATAGAAAAAGCAATAGAACAAGCAGCAATGATAGGAATGAAAAATCCAATAATATTTACGGATAGCTTAGCAGGCTGTGAAATCTTGAAAAAAGCAAAAAACGAAGAGGAAGTAGAAAAGATGATATACAACATCCACAAAAAAGGAAAAAAATAGGGGCGGAAATATGGTGGATACCCGCACATGTCGGAATAAGCGGAAATGAATGGGCCGACAAACTAGCAAAGGAAGGCACAATAAGTGATCTAGTAGTTAACAATAAAATAAGATACACAGATGGTTTCATTAAACTAAAAGAACAGATGTTAAAAGAAACACAACACTGGTACGAAAAGGAGAGCAACCATAAAGGAAAAAAAATCCTGGAATTCGAACCGGAATTCCCATTAACGGCATGGGAGAGAGACACAGAACTGTCACCAAAAGAGGTCAGAGTGACAAACAGAATTCTGACAGGTTACGATCTTTCACCATTTTGGCTCAACAAAATGAGAATAAAAGAAATAGGAGACTGTCAAATATGCCAAGAACCAGATACAGGACGACACATAATTTTCAAGTGCAAAAAATATGAAAATAATAGAAAAGAGATCTCCTTCGAAAAATTAAAAGAAAAATGGAAAGACAAAGCAGGTATGGAAATAAAAAAAATATTGAAATTCATGAAAGATAATGAAATAGAAATCTAAAAAAAAGGAAATTAAAACAGTGGATATTAATAGGTCAAACTACAAGGACGAATAAAACATAGCTCCCCACGGGAAGCGGTTTTCTCGGGCGGCGGTGCTGTCGCTGCGATGCCGCCTGTCGGCGCGTTTCTCGGGTGTGCATGGGCGGTTTCTGGGGGGACAGGCACGTTCCTGGGTGGACCCCGCGGAGGCCTGTGTCTTGGCGGATGGGATTGCGTGCGGCGGTGCGTTGGGGCCGGGGCTCTTTGGTCCGGCCGCGGGGGGGGGGGGGGGGGGGATCGAGCGCTCGGCGCCTTGTTGTCGGGACCAACGCAGGGTCGTTGCGGCGCGTGCGATGGTAACGGTGCCCGGTGGGCGGGGATACCGGGACCCTGCGGGGCTGGTGTCGCTGCCACGGTGGGTGCGGTGCCGTCGCGCGTGGGCTCGGTAGAGGTTCAGACTGATTGGCGCTGGGTGCACGGTGCCACCGTGCGGTGGGGGTGGAGAGTTCTAGGACTACCAGCGTATGGTCGGGCGCGCCCCGTCGGTCATGCAGGATACGGTTCTTTTGCGGGGTGGTGCTCGGGGGGTGCGTCCTCCTACGAGGCTGCCTGTGCTCGGCCTGGGAGTCGTGTGGTGGGTCGGGGGTGTTGGCGGTAGTATTGTGGCGTGGGAGCCGCTCCTGGGGGATGACGACAGAAGTTGAAGATGAGACATGAACAAACCCGAAAGTACAAACCATATGACAGAGCCTGTCAGGTTAAAAGTTAAGCTGCGGTTGGAGATCATAGGAAGTGTACGATACCGTACTTCAGATCTCTAAGCACAGCTTAAGGCTAGTTTTTAGCCAGAGTGGGTATGACTCTGATTATGTCTCAACCTCCCGAAAGAGAGACTGAAGGCATAGGAGTATACAACCTCGCTCATAGATGAAGAAGAAGAGAAATCACTTGCGAATCTCATGCTATTATTCTGTACAATTGAGTCTGCCTCAAGGACCGCAAAGATATCAGGTCAAGTTATAAGCCCGTTTTGACAGCTAGGTGGAAGAAGAATCGACGTAGAAAACTGACAGTTAGTTTTCCGCGTTTGGCGAACGCTTCAAGTTCTCGAAGGAAAATTTCCATTTTAAATCACGGGCTGTGTTCTAATAAACTAAAATATTCACCCAAATTGATCTCCACCAAATATTGACCATTCAAAACGCAAACAATCCATCAATACATATACATGCGGAAAACCATCTGTCAAAATCGGAGCCCAGGGGGGGGGGGGGGATCGCTAAAAGCGCTATAACTACACCTCATTATACATACCACCTTGGTCTGCCTGTATAATCGAGTGGTCGTCGCAGTAACGGAATGCAACAATACTGTGACGATTCTGTGTTAAGTTTTTATGTCCGTCCGTCCGTCCGCGGTAACCATATTCGACTGATCAAATGACGGATTGTTCGGATTATACGACGATTTTCATTTTGACAGTTTAAAGTTGTCATTGAATTTCTGTGCTGATAACCGTTACAAACACAGATTCCACAACTCCCCGGTCTTGAATATCTATATCGTATTAATTTTCCCCCAAAAGCCGTTTACACATTATCGTACATTATTTTAAATAAAATACACGATTTCATAGGAATCCGACTCTTCAATTTCGGTTATAAACTTTATATTCATAGATCGACAGAACTATGTTCGACATAAGACTATTTCAACTTACGCCTTGCTTTGGGACATTTTTTCGGTCCCAAATACAGTCGTATCTCGGGGGACACCTGTATATAAACAAATTAGAATGGTGGCAAGCTATCTGTTCTCTTTAAATTAAAATTTTGAAATATTTCGAAGAGAACTCATTGCAGCCGGGAAAGTTTCGATTTAGGGCGGTGGCAACGCTGATCGGATGCGATTTTATCGGACGAGATTTATATGGGATTTGACAGTTAGCGTCGGACGTGCGATTTCGTCGTTCGACGTTATCTGTCAAATTCTATATAAAAAAATGACAAGCCGTCCGATAAAATCGCATGCGAACAAGCGTTATCACCGCCCTTAAACCTTTATTTGCTTTCTAACCGTATCAATAATCCAGATCATAGTAATTTCACTATGTTCACCCTCCATTATCAGGATGGGTGAAATATGTATTCTTTCGCCTTTTATGATAGCTATCGGAAGCTATCAAAGCTGTCGCGTTTGATATTTTAACACCTTTCAACTGGTTTGTATTTAACAGTAGACTTACGGATCCCGTCAATTTGACGGAATTTAAACTTAGAAATGAAATACTAAAAATACATTTTATTTCGACAAGTCCCTCATCTAATCATGACCTATATAGCCTTCTAACTTTCCGAGCAAAAATCTATATGAATGGTCGTGTGGATCAGATACATGGGTATCAACACCAACGACCATTACTCAAATCTCATTTGCTTCAGTGCTAGTGGATTACATTGGAGTTTAGTATTTAAACCCAAATAGCCAGCTTGAACTCCATAGCTGATTTGGGGCTGTTTAACGAAAAATCGGTCCAATGTCGAACTTTGTGAGAGATTAAGAGATGAAACGGTACTTGGTGGAACCATAAAGCTTTTCAACAAACACACGGTACTCTTTGGAACTTTGCGGCTGATTAGCACTATGTGGAGGGTTCATGATAGAACTTTAAGGCTTGTTAAGAATGTGTACCGAACTTGGTGGAACTTTATAGCTTTTCAATGCATGACATCGGTACAAGGCGAGTCTTGTCAAAGTGTTAAAGACAGACGCCGTCAATCATCCCATTGCTGCTGTACAAATTAGATAAGTTAATTGAAGAAGGAATATTGAGTGAAGTGATTGTGATATTTTAGTAAACCATGTAATATTATGTGAAATTCAAGAACTTTTAGAGTTTTAAAATAAACTTGTACATAACAAAACACAAATCGTGTTGTTTATTTCATTGATTGCATTTTATTTTCAAGCAAGGCGCCAAGAAAAATAAACCCTGGCACCGTGGCATAAGAAAGCTGTTTAGGCGCTATTTAAAAGACCCACCTGGAACTTTGATGCTGTTTATCCACTGCAAACTATCTACTGGGCCGGTCTGATGGTACAGTCGTCAACTCGTACGACTTAACAGCATGCCCGTCATGCGTTCAAGTCCCGAATAGACCGTGCCCCCATACGTAGGACTGACTATCCTGCTATGGTAACAATAAGTCACTGAAAGCCAAGCCCACTTCATTAGTGGGTACTGGCAGGCCTTGACCGCCAGCGGTTGTTGTGCCAAAGAAGTAGATCTACTGCAAAAGGCGAATTCAAGCAGCGATCTTTAGCATGCCTAGCATAGTTCTAACGATGCATAACTTCAATGCGAAACCATACAACAGTACAGAGGATATGAGAAAGCTCTCCTCCAGGCGAGGAAGCTCCACTGGTTGGGTATCCCACAAACAGATGAAGGCGCCACCAGCTTTTTGCTATTGTTAAAATGCATGAGTCGTTCACCGTCTTCTAAACGAAGTCTTTCTATGTTCCGTTTAGGTAGAGAGCTTGAGTCGTTTAGACCCAAATAGCCAGAATTGCTTAAGCCTTTTGCAGTACTTAAACAGCATCAAAGTTCTAGGTGGGTCTTTCAAACAGCGCTTAAGCAGCTTCCCTATGCTACGGTGCCGGGGATTATTTTTCTTTGTGTTTTATTTTCAAGCAAGCGTCATCGATGAAATAAACAACAGGATTTGTTTAGTTTGTGTACATGTGTATATTTTTAAATCCTTAATATTCATGAATTATACAAAATGTAACACAATTTACTGTACAATCACAATCACTTCACTCAATATTCCTCCTTCAATTAACTAGCTTGGGCAGCAGCAACGAGATGATTGACGGCACCAGTCTTTGACACTTTGACAAGGGCCATCTCGTACCGATGTCATGCATTAAAAAGCTATAAAGTTCCACCAAGTTCGGTACGCTTTCTTAACAAGCCTTCAAGTTCCATCGTGAACCATACACATCAGGCTAATCAGCTACAAGGTTCGTGAGAGTACCATGTGCCTGTTAAATAGCTCCATAGTTCCGCAAAGTACCGTCTATCTCTTAATCAGTCAAAAAGTACGACATCGGAACGAATTTTCATTAAACAGTCCCAAATCAGCTATAAAGTACGAGCTGGCTATTTGGGGAACCCGTTTAGTGGTCGTTTAGTGGATTTGTGGCTTTTGAGCTTTCCTTTTTAAATAACGAATTTTCTAATGTAGGGTGCTAGGAGAACTTGGAAAATTGATGATACATATTTATTGTTAATTACTTGTGTTAAATATGTCAAATTTGACCTCTGACTCTAAAGCTGTTTAGTTGATACAATCGGGCAAAATTGAATTCATCAAGAAGAGCTGAACATGAATTGGATAATCGGGAAACTGAAGTATCCAAAATTACCGCGCCATCTTGAGATAATCTCCACGCGAGCTGTGCTTGGTTAAAATCTCCCATGAGAATAAGTAATTCATCAGCATATTTCTCTCTCCCACATCGAAGAGTGGGACAAAGGTTATTCACGGTGTTTGTATCGTTGGAGAGATCCGGAGGCAAGTAAACACCACCGATAACAAGTGAATGTGTAGGAGTATTCATTCGAATCCTGGGGCAGTTCTTCCATCTCCCAAACTTGGCATATCACCATATGAAGCATTTGAGCTCCCCTCCGTGCTGGAAGAGCTCGCCAGAGAGGTAATCGTCACCCGCAGCTCGGTTAATTTTAAGCTTCCGTATAACTTGCACGACTCCGTAAAGAGATGGAACCGGGTAATCATAATCGTGCCCAGTCGCCGCCAGTGGTACTGCTGCATCCATTCTCCTATTCATGATGTCCCCATTTAGGAACTCCTCGAAGTGCAGCCTTCACCTTCCAACCACCTCGCCAGAGCTGGCGAGCAATCTAGCATCCCTATTCTGGCACATGTCTATGGCAGGCTCACTGGACCTATGTTCCTGGTTAACAAGCTCATAGAGCTTTCGGGTGTCACCAGACCGGTGGAGCTCCTCAAGGTCCTCAGAAGTACAATCCTCATGCGCTCTCTTCTTCCTCCTGAAGACCGAAACAAGCCTATTCCTGGCAACCCTATACTGCTCCACATTGCCTGGGGTAGAATGATCCAAGCTGGATTGAGAGCCAAAGTTCTTTTGGTCAGCGAGTAGCTGACACTCCGTATCAAATCAGTCTGATGTTCGTGATCGTGATCTCATTCTAGCGTCCAGACTGCTGGTGGCTGAGCTTTCCAACGGCAAGGCGAATTTTAGGCCATACCTCCTCCATTGGTGCAGTAGAGGTTTCATCCTTTGATGGAAGTGCCGCCTCTAGAGTCTGAGCGTAGCACACATACACTTCATCATCCTTTAGCAGGTCAATGATGAATCGGTGTGTTCTAGTGACCTGGGGTTTGTAGATCATTGCTAGTTTTTTTTCCTTTATTTTTATAGAGACTTTGAGCCAATTGCTAGTTTTGATCTCATGCAGACACCGAATACAGTCAGAATTCAATAGTTGAACGCTTTTAGTTGGCATGCTTTTTAGTTGAACGCTCGATAGTTGTCTGACAGTTCAATTAAAAAGCATGCGTTTGTATGGGAAAACCGGTTTTTGAAAATTTCAGAAAAATCTCATGGTCTGCCGAGAAAAATTTCATTTTTTTTGTATGAAAAAACGTGTCAACTTAAAAGCATATTGTTTAAGGCCGGGCTACATTGATCGTACTCGCAAGCGTAAATTTGATTTTCACTAGCGCATCTGGCGGCGGCTGGTGGAAGCTTTTTTTGGTCATCGAGGAAATAGTCATGCCGGATCTCAAAATTAAGTAGTTTTTCCATCGTTTTCCATTGCAAAAATGGATGCAATGCGTGCAAAACATGTGTATCTACGTTTTACAAAACTTTTCTCCTCCGATTTAAGTAAAAAACATGGAAAAATAACGTATTTTCTGGAGCGGCTCCAAATTGTTTGGCAAAATGCTTCGGTCAGCCGCCGCCAGATGCGCTAGTGAAAATCAAAATTACGCTTGTGAGTACGATCAATGTAGCCCGGCCTTAACGCGTTACTTCCTTCAAAACGATGTGATTGGAAAGCCCTGTTTATTATTAATAACTCGTAAACGATTTGCTACCACTTTGTTCCACGACCTTTCTCAAGCGCGCGCCATATCTTTCTCCCCGATCGGCACTCACGCATCGTGCCGAGGGCGCGTTCGCTGACCTCCCGATAGATCGCACACACACTTCGATCTACGCCCGATGAGTGTCCTCGGTAGCGATCTACGGACCCATCAGGTTGGCCCATAACACATATATTCAATAGTTGGCAGGGAATCGAAGTTCAACCAATGAGTTCAGACAGATAGTGGTCAGAACTCACATATCTCACCGCAGGACTCCACACAGCATAACACGGAGCGCAATATAACAACTGACAGCTGCCAAACGCTTCAGAAAACGCTTTATTCCCGGTACCATGTTTTGAATATCCTTAATAGGCCGCTCATTTCTCGTTGAAATGCTACCAACCTACTGTGATTACCGACAGTTTATGAAACGCTTTACCTCCTTTCCCAAGCTTTTTGTGAAGCGTTTGGCAGCTGTCAGTTGTTAAGGTCGGGCTACATTGATCGTACTCTCTGGTGTAATTTTGATTTTCACTAGCGCACCTGGCGGCGGCTGACCGAAGCATTTTTACAAACAATTTGGAGCCGCTCCAGAAAATACGTGAATTTTCCATGTTTTTTACTTAAATCGTACAAGAAAAGTTTTGGAAAAGGTAGATGCACATGTCCTGCACGCATTGCATTCATTTTCACGAGAAAAAACGATGCAAAAACTGCTTAAATTTGAGATCCGGCACGACCATTCCCTCGATGACCAAAAAAAGCTTCCACCAGTCGCCGCCAGATGCGCTAGTGAAAATCGAAATTACACTTGCGAGTACGGACAATGTCCCCCGGCCTTTATGTTGCGCTCCGTGTTATGCTGTGTGGAGTCCTGCAGTCATAAAGGCCAGGCTACATTGATCGTACTCCGTAGTGTAATTTTGATTTTCACTAGCGCATCTGGCGGCGGCTAGAGGAAGCTTTTTTTGGTCGTCGAGGGAATGGTCGTGCCGGATCTTTAAGTTAAATAAGAAATTTAAGTTGTTTTTTCACCGTTTTTTGACGCGAAAATGGCTGAAATACTTGCACAACATATTTATCTATCAATAACAAAGCTTTTCCAGTCCAGAGTTAAAGTAAAAAACATGGAAAAATAACGTATTTTCTGAAGCGGCTCCAAATTGTTTGGCTAAATGCTTCCGACAGTCGCCGCCAGATGCGCTAGTGAAACTCGAAATTACACTACGGAGTACGATCAATGTAGCCCGGCCTTAAGGCCGGGCTACATTGATCGTACTCCATAGTGTAATTTTGATTTTCAGTAGCGCATCTGGCGGCGGCTGGTGGAAGCTTTTTTTGGTCGTCGGGGGAATGGTCGTGTTGGATCTCAAAATTAAGTAGTTTTTCTATCGTTTTTTGTTGCGAAAACTGCTGAAATACTTGTACAACATATTTATCTATCAATTACAAAGCTTTTCCAGTCCAGTTAAAGTAAAAAACATGGAAAAATAACGTATTTTCTGGAGCGGCTCCAAATTGTTTGGCAAAATGCTTCGGTCAGCCGCCGCCAGATGCGCTAGTGAAAATCAAAATTACACTACGGAGTACGATCAATGTAGCCCGGCCTTTAAAGGCCGGGCTACATTGATCGTACTCCGTAGTGTAATTTTGATTTTCACTAGCGCATCTGGCGGCGGCTGGTGGAAGCTTTTTTTGGTCATCGAGGGAATGGTCGTGCCGGATCTCAAAATTAAGTAGTTTTTTCATCGTTTTTTGACGCGAAAATGGCTGAAATACTTGCACAACATGTTTATGTATCAATTACAAAGCTTTCTCAGTCCAGTTAAAGTGAAAAACATGGAAAAATAACATATTTTCTGGAACGGCTCCAAATTGTTTGGCAAAATGCTTCGGTCAGCCGCCGCCAGATGCGCTAGTGAATATAAAAATTACACCACGGAGTACGATCAATGTAGCCCGGCCTTAATAATTGCTCTAAAAGATAGAGCATTTATAGAACTAATTTATGCGCGAACGCGCGATTCTTTGACCGTTATCTTATCCAGTTCCTGGCATATGACGATACAGACATGATGATACAGACATTCTTCTTCTTCTTCTCTGCTGTGGGAGGTTGTTACCCGGTTCGGTATGAGAATCCAGCTTCCTGGGCCTTCATCATATATTCTCATACCCTCATTATATGTTGTGATTGAGGAAATGGAGCTTCCTGTTCCCCAGGTTCGACAGATGGAATGCCATAGACATTTCGATCTGATCAAGCTCAGTAGAAAAAAAAACAGGATTACCTGATTTTTTTTTTAGATGGATATTCTGTTATTCTTTACAAAGTCTATAATTAACCTTAAGGTTTTTGTATCTTTTTTTCCATGCTGCGATGAAATTTGGTTCATTAATTTTTTTATTGATATTTCTTTCTGCAGAGTATTTTAGGCATTTAAATACTCAGTGTTTTCCGGTGTCCGGTTCGTGGCATGTGTTGCATGTGCCGTTATCTATTAGTTTCATTTTGTTTAACCAATAGTTGCTGTAGTCGTGTCCTGCAATAAGTCTGTTTAGTGTCTTTATGTCTCTTGGAGGTATTTTTAATTTGTAGTGCCACATTTTCTTGTTTAGGGTAGTTTGGTACCTAAAGAATTTTTTTCCTTTTGTTGAGCTCATTGTTGTGTACCAATCATTTGCTTCATTTTGGGCTTTTGTATTAAATGTTGATATGGCGTCACTTAATCTGATTTTGTTCTTTATTGTGTCATGTTGTGTTGTACCCTCCTTGGCTAGTTTGTCGGCTTTTTCATTGCCGATTATACCCACGTGACTCGGTATCCATTGAATTTTGCATTGTATTAGTTCTAGGTTAAATAATATCCTATGTATTATTTCATCTACATATAGTTCTTCTCTGGCGGTCTCTAAAATCATACATGCCGCTTTGCTGTCTATGTATATTGTGCAGTTTTTTATATTTTTACTTATTGCTATTTGTAAGGCTGTGTCTATTGCGTATAGTTCAGTGGTGCAGATTGATACTCGTTGTTGTTGTCGTTGTCGTTGTCGTTAATAGATGTGATGGTCGGATTGATAGTGGTTTGGAATGGGCTATTTTTTGAGTTATTAAATTCGTAGTGGGCTATTTTGTCGTATATGTTTCTGTTTAAGATGTATGTTTTTTCTTGGGTGGTAAATTTCCTGCGTGGCGTGTTTTGGTGGTTTCTTAGATTTTTTGTGTTGAATGTTGTATGTGCTATTGCTTTGGCGAGTTGAGCATACTGCTTTAATGAAGTTTAGTTTTTGTTGTGCTATTAGGGTTTGCTTATCGATATGTGGGTGGAATTTTAGGTTGTTGTCAATGTCTATGCCTAGAAATTGGTTATGTTACTTGTTGTATGTAGGTGTCTTCTATTTTTATGTTGCTTCTTGTTGTTTTTTGGGGAAATTGCATTATCTTGGTTTTTGCTATGTTTATTTTTAGGTTGAGGCTATTGAGTGTTACTTGCAGTGTGTTTAGGGTTCGTTGGAGTTTTGTTATTGTTGCTGAGGCAGTGATTCCGCTTTCTATAATAGCAAAATCATCTGCATATTGTATTAGTTTAGTCTTATTTTAATTTAAGCTATGGCAGTCACTTGTATATATATTAATTAATAAGGGAGAAAGGACGTCACCTTGTGGGAGTCCCATGGATATTCTCCTACTGATCTTTTTCTCTTCAGATGTGATTTCGACCGATCTGTTGTTTAGGAATCCTACAATCCATCTGATATCTTCTCTGGATATCATTTTTCTGGTGAGGATCTCTTCGAGGATGTCAACTTTCACACTGTTGTAGGCGTTTTTCACATCAATAAAAATCACTCCAGTGTGCATTTTTTTTCCTCAAGTTGTACTTGATTGTGTTAACAATCCAATCAACAGCGGATGTTGTGGCACGATTTTTTCTAAATCCAAAGGTTGTGTTGGGTAATTGGTCATATTTTTCAATAACATAGTTTAGGTTGTGTAGTACGGCTGTGTTTGCAACTTTTGTTATGGTTGGGAGTAAGGCTATAGGTCTGTAATTTTCAGCTAGGGTATGGTCTTTTCCAGGTTTTTCGATGGCGATTATTTTTATTTTTTTTTAGTTTTTTTTTTCTATTTTTCCTGTTTGGTACATTCTGTTGATGTCGTTTATGATTGCGGTTGAGTTATTGTTGTTTAGTATTTTTAGTGTGTTGTATGATATTTTGTCTATGCCTGGGGATGAGTTTTTTTTTGGATTTGAGTATGTTATCCCATTTATTTTTGTCCAGTAGGATTTTGTTACTGATGAAGTGAGGGGTTCGTATTGTATTGTTTTGTGTTGTTGGGCCAAAGTGTATGTTTAAAAACTCGTTTACCATTTTTTTGTCTTTTTCTATATTATTTTCTTTCCTGGGTTTCACTTTGAAGCATCCCATGAGGTCCCAGAGATCCTCCATCCTTGTTTGCGTGTTAATTATTTCCAGTTTATCTTCTATTCTTTTTGTTTTGGCTAGGTTTCTTAAGTATCTGAATTTGGCTGAATCTCTCTTGTACTCCATTTGGTTTGTTATCGTTTTGCTTTGGTTAAAATTTTTTCGAGATTCACATTTTTTTTCCCACGCCATTTTAATTTCTTCTGACCACCATGACTTAGGTTCTAAGGTGGTTTTACTTCTATTACTTAAGATTATCCTATTAATATCTTTGGTAATGCTATTTATGTCCGTACTTTCGTTGCCCGGTAGTAGGGTGATTTCCTTATCTATTTTTTTCCTATTATATATAAATCTTTGGTATGGAGGGGCATTTGATTGTGTTTATTTGTGTGTAGATTATTCTGTGTCCACTGTTGCCAATTTGTATGTCTGATACTGTTCTTTTTATATTTGGTGCCACTGTTATTTTTGTGATTGTCAGGTCGATAGCCGTGTTTGTTTTATTAGGGTTAGGGTTCATAAATGTATGTTCGTTGTTATGGATCACAGTAAAGTTAGTATTAGTTAGTTATCATGTTTAGTAGGTTGTTACCTTTCGTATCATTCTAGTGAATTCCCCATTCCCTATGGTGTGAGTTGAAATCTCCCGTTATTATAACCTTTGGATATTTGTTGAGGGTTGTAAACAGAAGGGTTAATAGCGTTACGAACTCTGAACTTGGTGTTTTTGGTTTGACGTACACAGATGCAAATATCCATCCCGTTTGTATAGTGTGGACCGCTGTTGCTTGTATGTAGGGGTTAGAAGGTATTATTGGGATTTTTTTACGTTAATACCGTTACGTATTAGTATCACCACTCCTCCATAGCCGTCTTCCCTGTTATCGGGGATCACTTGGTAGTGTTGGATTTTTAGTGTTTCAGGTGTTTTTTTATCCAACCATGTCTCTTGGAGACAGGCTATATCTATGTTTTTTTTATCAGTAATTCTCTGATTTCTTCTTTGTTATTTTTTAATCCTTGTACATTCCCTTGTAGCAGTGTGAATGTTAATAGGATAATTATGGGGTGTTGGATGGGTTAGTCGTTTTTAGGTATGATTTGGTAATTATTGAATTCAGGTGTGTTTCCTGCTTGTGCGTTCATTATGATGTATTCCTCCACAATCATTGTGGGGGTTTTTGGTGTTACGTTTATTCCATCTACATCGATTCTGATTCTTCTGTGTATTTTGTTGGTGTGTATGTTTCGTTAACGGTGTTTGACTGTTCGTTAGGTGAGTTGGTATTTTGTATTTCTGTGTTGTAGGTTTTGTTTTCTTTAGGTGTGGTGTTTTCTGTGGTGTGAGTTGCCCGGATTTCTGTGTTATTTGTGTTATTTTTTATCGGAGTTTGGATTTTTGTACTCACTTTTTCTATTGTGGTAGTGTTTGTTTCATTCGTAGGAGATTTTGTTTTTTGTGCGTATGATGTTTCTGTATTGTAGACTCTTGGGATACCAGGACATTGGCGTCTCCGAATACATCTTGCTTCCCCATACGTTACCTTATTCTCTGTTTTTATTCTGCTGATCTCCATTTCATCAACGAATACCGGACAGTTCCTGTTTAGAGTGTGGTGGGTTTCCCCGCATGACACGCATTGTGTTTTTTTGCATTGGTCTTTGTGATCAATTTCACTACAGTTCGCGCATATTTTTTCTTTTTGGCACCATTTTTTTGTGTGACCCAGTTTCATGCACGTTATGCATCGAATAGGCCTGGGGACGTAGAGTTACACCTATACAGGGAAAACACCGAAATCCACTACACGTGGTACCTTTCCCGTTTTGAAGGTTATGATTGCCGTTCGGGTGTTTTTTTGTGTTTGTTCAGTTTTCCTTTTTCATATGACTACTTCTACTACTTTTTGTTCCTTTAGTCCCTCAAGCAGTTCTTCCTCTGTGAGATATTCAATGTCTGGGCATCGGATCACTCCCTTACTTAAGTTCAGGGTGGGGTGTTCGTAGGTTTTTACCGTGGTTTCGTTTCTTCCATCAGAGATTTTTTTATTGTTGCCAGTTTGTTAGCTTGTTTCTGATTCGCTACTTTGATGAGCAGTTTTCCGTCTTTCAATTTGTTCACCGATAGTGCTTTTGTGCCAATTGCGTTATACATCACTTTTGCTGCTAGGAACGGGTTTATCCGGCTTAGGTCTTGTGTTTTTGAGACTGTTTCCATCAGCATGAAGACCTCTACTTCTTCTGTGTCATTGGATAGTGCTAGTCTTCTCGGATTTTTCCCTATTTTCCTTCTGGGCTCGCTTTGGTCTTCTAGTAGGCCAAAATAGTTATTGAGGGGAATACCACCTCCCGGGTCCTGGACCCCCATCCCACCTTACTTCCCACCGCCTTTTTTGTGTTTATTTATATTCCTCAGTTAGAATTTCTTTTTCTTCTTTTTTTCCCTTTTTCCACTCTCTATCCACTATCTTGCACTTGGTATCTGTTTTTGGTTTTCTTTTCGCCAAAATCGTCACTAGGGTTACCCGGCGCTCTAGCACCAATCGAACACGACATCGAACATGAAAAATGTATGGGATTTGACATGTTTGTCTTGTTTGTTTGTTTGTGTCTGACAGTGCACCTCCATATGATTATATGGGTTTGTTCGAGTCGGATGTCGTGTTCGATTGGTGCCAGAGCGCAGCCTTAATCACAACTTTATCCTTCAGGGTTACACTGTAGAATGGCCATGATACAGACATGACTCCATCGATACCAACCCTGCTTTTTTACGTAGTGTAACTACGGGCTATGCAACGTAAATAAACATAAACGCGAAGCTGTCATCTGTTCGCTTGACATTTGCTGTCAAAATTTCCATTCGGGTTGTTCGCTCTTTTTTTTACATCAAAGAAAAACAGAAAAGCTCCGGTTTGCTAGTCTGTTGTTAAGCCTTCGTAAAAGCAATAGGAACTAATACACGACCGCAAATGAGTGTGCATCCCATCGTCAAGTGCTAGCTAACACTAGCGGCCGACGAAGTCAAGTGTGTAGGATCAATAATCTCCGTCCATTTCGCTATTATTGTGTCGTGCTCGTTTGTGACGTTCATTCGCTGAACGAAATACATCACCACCACCTCTATTATAAGTGTTTAAATCCTACAAAATGCCAACCGAAGCAATACTACTAGCCCTAGTCGGGTTAATATCAATCGTTGGAACGTCGCCACTGGTTGGAAACCCAACGATAAGCTCAGCAGCCCAGACAGCCTATGCTGCAGCGCCGCAAGGAGGTTCATTAAACGTGAGTCAAACCATGGGGCAGGATTCTCTACTTCAACATTTGCAAGCCTATTGCAGCAAATCTATCAACGATGCCGGCTGCTTGGCGTACAAAGACATGATGGGAGTTGCGAACAAGTACAAAGTACCCAACATTGAACAAAGCATCGCCCAGGAGTTGGCAAGAAAGCTATCGCCATCTGAAGCGGATGAATTTTGTAGCGAGTTGTCTAAAACGCTCAAAAATTTGCCTCCAAGTCTTTCGACCAAGGCGTTGGAACCATTCGGAAGCATTCCCACCTGTGTGAGGTCTTGCTATACCAAGGACTACGAGCTGGAAGAAGTTTGTCGAGCACTCTTTGCAGGATATAAGTTGATACCGCAATCGATCGGCAAAGAGGAAACCGAACAGCAGCATCATCAGTTAATGCTAATCCCAGATGACAGTAAAGCAGATGCAATAAAACATCACCCCGATTTTGCGAAAATAGTTCCGGCTGTAGCAAAAGTAAACAGTCTACCGGCTGTCGAGGCGAAAGCCAAGGCCCCGATCACTCCCGGCACTGACTTCGACAAGTCTGTTAGAAAGGATGCTTCCGAAGAGCACCCCAAATCCGCCGTCATACAAAAACAGCCACCCGCTGACATTACCAAGCCAAACAAGCAGGCAGGACAAGGAAAAGACAGCGATATGGGCGATGCTGGTGCTACATTAAATACGGCGGAAAAAGCACATAAAGAATCAGTGCCGAGCGCAGTGCAGTTGCCCCACCAGAAAGCAGTTCTACCGGAGAAGAGCGACGGTGATCTAGAACAACAGCAAGGTGGATTGGATGGTGCTGTCGCAGGTGATGTGGCTCCATTCGATGACGAACCCAAGCAGCCTGCCGAACAGGATGCCAAAGGTGGCACTCCGCCGGTGTATGAAACTTCGGACGAATCTGAGGGCATCGCTTCTGCTGAAGACGTCAACGAAAACGGAGACGACTTGGAGCTTAACGGGTTTCAACCAGTGGGTAAGCCGGATTTGCAAGAGAAAGCAAAACCAGACGAATTGACGGACAGTTCAAAGGCGAGTGACATCGTGCCAGGTGCGGATCCATTTTACGAGCAGAAGGATTCGAACTTTTTCTCCTACTTCCTGTTTGCCATGTTCAGCTGCGCCATGCTCTACGTCGCATATCACAACAAATCGAAGCTGCTGGCCCTGGTCGTCGAAGGTCGACGGACGAGTAACGGGCGGGGTGGGTTCAGCAAGGGGCGCAAACATACAGCCGCCTATCGCAAACTGGACTCCAACCTGGAGGAAGCAATTACATCGGGCAACGGTTCTGGTGCACATTCGTCTTCACAGATCATCTACTAAATGACACACCAAGAGCATTGCCTGCGTGTGTATCTAAAGCGCTCATTCGTTCCCTTCGTCCCCCTTCCCAGGATGAGTGGGAGGGGTTCTGTGTAAATATCTTCCATTCATCGTTCCTTACGTTTCATTCAGTAGGCGCCTTACTGAAGCGATCCCCCGAAGCCTTACTAGCCCGCCTACTCTGTCTGCACGCGGTTGCAACCCTTAGCGAAAGCGATTTTCTTGCAAAGGAAAATTGTCCCGTTTTTCGCTTTACATTATTATCATTATTATTATTATGGCTGATTTCAATGTTTACTCTCCGTTCGGCATTCTATGGTAGTAGAATTCTCTTAAAGCAAACGATTTTTTTTACTCTGATAGAAATTAAAACGCTGTAAAAATTGAAATAAAAAAGATATAAAATTGAAATTCTTAATGTGTATAAAATATTGTTTTTACCAGCGGAAAGAATCAACACACATGCGTCATTCGCGTAGCTTGCGCACACACGTTCACACGCTGCCGGTAGGGCTTTGGGCCGTAAGTCCCACCACCCTTTCTTTGCTGATAAGGGTCGATTTTGTTGCAGGGCAATTGAATTTTTTTTATCTACTTCGATTGCCATGGGGTTGCTTGCTGCTAATCAACTTGTGCAAATGTTAAAGCAATGACACGTACGTATTCTAAACGTATGACGTATAAAAAAAAATTCAAACTTACTGTTCATACACCTATACTACCTACCACAACATTCTAAAACATACCAGATGACGACGAAGTGCAAACAGCCAATGAGGAACAGTGTGAGGGACTGTATTGGTATCCAAACATTTCCCATAGAATGAACGTGTTTAAGATTGATTGTGTATATTATTGGAGGGTTTTGTTTTGTCGAAACAATGGTACATAATTCTCAATTGAAAACAGCAAGGGAATGGGATTATTAAATTCTATATTTCATGCGTTGCCGTTTCATGCTTACCCGCAAAGACGTTTTAAACGAACCATCATTTCCTGAACTATACGAACATAATTTCAGTAGAAAAAAATATTACTGTCGAACCCATTAGGTAAAAAAAAACAAAACAACGAAGATTAGTCTACCGCGGGTAAAGATTTCTTCTGCTTTTTCTCTTCAATTCAACCTCTATCTTAAATAGCATGAACGTTGTGATTCTTTAATTTTCTATTCTCCAACGACACTAATTTCTTTCTACCATATCTGTCTACCTAATAGTGTCTTATCTAACAAAAAATTCTCCCGGAACACTCATCGCTTCTATTGTCTCTCATTCTCTCTCCTCGGGTTGTTGTAGTAGTGGAGAAAAATAAACGAACAAACAAACAAACTAACACGCTCTCCTGATTTTGGCATAATAATAGATCCGCGCTCTCGTTGTCTAGTGCTTATTAACATTATGAATTATGTTTACTTTTTTTTTGTTTACGCATGAAGCCTCGTCGAAGGGTCTACGAGCAATTTTGGGGTGGACTCACTCACAGGAGGTGGCCCACGTAAAACAATCATGCATGCGTTTTCCTCCTGGCGTATTACAGTCTTGTGTTATCGTTTTTATGCGTTTTCTTGCTTGTTTTTTTTAAATATACTTATGGACGCTCGAGAGGGGGCAGTAGTTATAGTACTCGGAACAAAAGGTTCTTACAGAATCTCTTTCTCATTCAACGAAAACTAACCATACGCTAACCTCATAGCAAAAATGCTTATTAGAAAAGAATGGCCCCTGGAAGTTAAAATGCATAATAACTCCACAACATTTGTTATCGCTTGCGCGATATGGCAATCTGATTGTCCGTCCGTGGAACAATCAACAATTGGCCATCGCAAACGCATGGAGGCCGGTTCATGATTGCGTGCTCGCGGAAGGCCCTTTGAGCGTCGTCGACGGAGCGGAAGATGTGGAAGGGGACGATGGAGATAGAGGAGAAGTTAATGGGGCGGAAGCGGTCTTCGCACGCGTACCCGTGACAGTCACTTGTCCGCATTCTACCGTAGCCTCCGTCGGCGCATTCGATTCCGTGCTGTTGGGAAGCGAGAAGAATAAATTGCGCAAAATGTGAGTGCGCGATTTCGGAGGCGCTGATGATGCTGCTGCTGGCTGCTCGTGGCTAGAACTATCACTCAAAGAACTTGCAGACAAGGGAGGCGAATCCAGTGGTTTCGATTCGTTCCTTTGATTCTGCGCTGCCTCGGCACCTCGACCGGAGGAACAGACACTATCACTGTATGTTGATAGGGCGGGTTTTTCGATCAACATAGCTCTGTTGATTGCTTCATTAGACGAACAACTGCTGCTGCTGCTGCTGCTATTGCTGCTGGAAGCGATCGCTAGTTTTGAAGATGGGTTTGCAACGAGGCTTGTATGTCGCACCGTAAACTCGGGCGACGGATTCAGCGAACCGGTCTGTGTGTTCTGCTGTTGATGTGCGGATAGTCCGGAAGAGTGCGACATCTGCGTTTGTGTTGCGTTGCGCGAAAGCGCTACAGTGGCGGCGGAAGAGTTCGATGAAGCGGTAAGCTGCTGAGCCGCTGTCGTCTCCTCTTGCTCTAGCTCCTGCTCCAGACTGACGTTCTCTGGGATGTTGTACGATCCGGTTGCACTATCCACCGATAGATTACGATGCTGGCTGGAGTTGAGCTTCGGAATCAGTTTGCCGAAATTGATGCGCTTGTGCGCTGAAGACACACTGGTAGAATCGAAGTCATCACGGAACGAACGTTCAGAGCTGCGGAATGATCGTCCGCTACCCAAGCTGGCTTTATCTGCCGCCGTGTCCTGCAAAAAAAAGGTAGGCAATGTAGTTTTTTCCGCTGCATGTATGACATATATCATACTATCTTATCACATCACTATTGATATTTACCTGATCCGATGGGATGCTGTACAAGAAATCACAGGAATCTTTCTTACTGTCAATAACGAACGACACAGTATTGTCGAAGCGCACCCGCTCCGAAGCACCGTCTTCGCTGAAAGCACTCGACTCTGCTTGCTGCTTGTAGCTCAGTATCGAACCGGCCAGTGCCTTGGTAGAGGCGGTATCGTTCAGCGTATTACCCGACTTTTCACTTACACACGTCACTGCCGAGGCCGTTTCCGAGGTGCTCACATCAGCCTGCACCTCCAAACGATGCCTGGGGAAAAAGGGCCCAAAAACACGTTAACAACCAGCCCAGTATATACTCAGTACGAACGTTTTACCCTGTAATGCTGCCTGCAAGCGCCGTGGTTGACGGGTTCGCTACACCATAAGCAGAGTGTTGGCTGGACACGCCGAGATGGCTTCCGCTAGCCACGCTTAAGCTTACCTCTCCAATACTGGTAGCTCCGATGCGTGAAACCGCATCCACACTAGCAGCGTCTGGAACGGACCAAAACATGACAAAATAAGTTAATAATGATCGACTAATGTTTATGCTCCATCACCGTCAGTGAGTTGAAAATTCCGTCCGCACGGCATTACCATGGTTTCGGGAACCGTTGTCTTCTTCTTCGTCAAATTCAAATTTCGTTCCTTCGCCACAACCTGCCCGACAGAGTGAGACAGGCACAACACCGTACACGTAAAACAACAATATTGGCACCCCGATGGCAACTGCCAAACCGGCAAGGACAGGCGAAACAATTACCTATGGGAAGGAAGAAAACCAAAAAATACATAGAACGATTATTCAATGTAGAATACGATAATACAGACAACTATTCTGATATACTGGTTCAGTAAGGATAATCCGCAACGGCCGCCAGAACATATCTATTCCGTAAAAGCTTTAAAATGTTACAATCTGATGCTGGTGAATGCTGTAGATTTTTTTTTCGATAGCAAAGAATGCAGTAGTTCTCGGTAAACAGACAACTAACTTAACGTGAATTAAACTTCCATAAATGCCTAAACCCAACGAGCACGATGTCTCTGTGTAGGTGTATGGAGCGCAAAAGCTCCAACAAACCATCCCCTGCTTTTGCTTGAAAGCTTTTCCAATTTTCGCAATGTAGGTCATTCGTCTCCCTTCGTCTCTGACGTCACTATATTGGCTGTATGAGGGAATTATGTTTAGCAATGGCATTGCTCGCGAGGAAAGGGCAGGAGTTTGGGCTATATTTAGGAAGGACATGTTAAGCAACATCGGTCTTCTGCTGGAGCATTGCTAGCCACTGGCTGAAGCGACGGTAAGCTCGTCGTCATTATGAGTGCTACTCGTCATAGGTAAAAGTTAAAGTTTTTTTTGTTTATCCCGGGAAGCACGGAGAGAAGAAGATGATAAACGGAAAGATCACCAGGATATAGTAAACCACAACAAATAGCCGCCAGTAAGATGTACACATCGGGCTAGAACAGTGTAGTATTGTGACTAGCTTAATCGTTACTTAGCGTTCAAGTAGAACTGCGACGTCGCCATACCGATGATCATGGGACCGTTTTTCCCCATCGCCCGAAGGCACTCGCTCATAGCAGATGGGAAAAAGAACATATTCTAACACAGCAAAACGCCAAACTGAGCGATTCGCTAAATTATTCAACAGATGCTCCTCTCTGCTTGAACACATTCGTAGGATCGAATGAAAGCAAATACACTGGAAACAAAATCCTGCACTTTTGGGTTGCAAAAGATGGAGAAAGTATTACATTTCATTCTAAACTATGATTTAGATCGATTGGACATTTTCTAAGCCGTTAACAAAAAGTATGAATTTGTTACAAATAGCGCGATATCTCACATTAGTGTTTTTTTTTTATAATTTTAGCCCGAAAGATATTACTGCATTTGATGAAACTGAACATCGTATGAATCAAAGTTTATCAACATTGAGTAAAAAAAACACAACCTATTGGAACCAAAACCCACCCAAACGATGATGTTGTGCGGTGGTTCATTCATTATTCATCGTCGAGCAAATGAGTTTCATTCACCTGCAGGTGAGGTATGTCACATTAGGGGCCACCAGAAACGCCACGAAGGCAAAAGCGAGAACAGGAAATAATTTCCGCACCACCTTAAACGAACAACATAGAAGCCAACACTCAAAACAGTGTACCTCGTTTTAGGCTACACCTACCTGTCCATTGAACTGAAAAAAGCAGTATCGAAAATAACGTTCCGCTATCATTGCTAACCAAACGTAGAGTCAACTTGTTCTTTTGCGCATACCGACAACATCAATCACGACCACTGCTGCTGCTATATGTATGTAACTAGATTCACAAACTAACCCCAATAAATCGAATTAGCTGTCGTTCCCCCCGTCTCGTCCATACGCCTCTAACACTAATCACAATGGTTTTTGCGATCCAAATACGTCACACAGCCAACAAGCAAGCTGCCGATAGCACCCAGAGAGCTAAACATGCACGCAGTTTAGAAATGAACAGTGAAAAAGGCGTGTAGGAGAGCACAGGAGATGGGTTCAACTGTCGTTGAACCACAACCTCCACATTGCAGGACAGAACAGACAACGGAAAACTCATTATATGACCAACCTACATATTTGTTGATCGATTTTATTACATATTTCCACCATGAAATTATGGAGGAGCTCGTGGAAGCCAAGATGCACAAAGAATATACTTAAATTTCCAGGAAAGGCTTTTTTTGTTGTTTAAGTGACACTTAAGTATTCGAAATTTAAAAAAATGTTTTCTGGATCAGTTCCAAACGAATCGCGTAGAATAATGCTGTTAATATTGGATTCGATAGAATTTATGCAAAACGGTTGAAAATGTGTAAATTTTAATCATTTCTGCATTTATTAGATGCAGTTTTTCAACATTATTAACAGCTTAGACACGACTACAGCGCGCATAATGAAGCATAAAGATCCAAAGCATCCGATGATTCACTGATTTGAGTTGTGTTCGTACAGAATTTAGGGTCAAACAACCTCGCCACCGCAAACTGCTCCTTTACCACCTACTGTGCAAGGAAGGTGTGTCATCGTAGCGATGAACGTATGCGAACAACACTTGCTCAGTTCGCTCATAGTCATTTTCAGGGCCCTACACGCACGCACCCTACCTAACTATAGGCTGCTGTCTGGCTGTTTCTGTTCCGGTGCTTATTTTTAGTGCTGCACACATTTTGTTGCTTCATGGATGCATCCATGACACGATGATGGCTCGCACATATGGGGCGGATGCCGACAATTGCAACACTGCCAACAAGAATGAGCGAATTTTCTCCTAGTGGAAAAATGAGGGAGAGAGAGAGAGCCACAGCTAATTTTCTGTTTCGAGATTGGAAAACTCTCCCGCCATCTGGATCAGTCCGAACCGTAGGCCAGCATCAAGCTCCCATTTTGGGAACAGCATTACTTGCTCTCTTATTCCAGCATAACCGACGAAGCATAACCAGTGCCATAAGAGAGTTCAGTTTCCCAACTTTGCTCAAAACGTTGCTTGCTGCCTATGTTTTATACGGGTCGAGCCCTCCACACAGTATACATGTATATATATATACATATAAATGTTGTAAATGTATTGCTTCGCTGGTCAGATCGGCATACCAGACTGGCCAGTTAGCATGGAAGATTCTTCACGTTCGGGTGTGCTTATCGCAGCTCACATTTTGACGTTTTATTTTCAAGACTGAAAGACGGCCGATGGCGTACAAGTAATAATGATTTTTTTTGCTTGCAATAGCAAGAATTCTAATCTGCCGTAACAATCAATTGGTTACTATTATCGGGGCTGTGGAACTGGTCGGTTAATGTTTTGCATCGGATACACAACTATTTTCGATCGTGTTTCATTGTACGCTGTGCTGTGGTGGTAAGCAGTTAAACTTTGATTATAAGTATCGGCGATTTGTGAACTTAAGGGTAGAAGAACGTTTACCACATACTTTTAGAAATACACAAATTTGAAGTGAATTGATACAACATTTCCGTCCAACCAAAAGTGCCCTTATTACTAATGCTCGTGCACCCTGGTCATCATCATCACCCATCGTCATCACCGACTGCTAGCCAAACACAGTACATTCAGAACGATTAACAAAGCAAGGTGTGTCACCTTGCCTTTAGAAAAGTTTCGCCCTTCTACGATGCTCTTCTTCTCTCTGTCAGTTTACCAAATACGAATTTGGTTTTTGAAAATTTTGAAAATGTGTACAATATAGCTCGTGACAACATTTACCCGGTTCTATATCATACTGTAAAGGTGTATTCATAAACGGACTTTGCAAGATTATGTGTAAACTATATATAAGTAATGTGTTTCCGTATCGTTGAAGTTCGGTGCGTATTATTGAAGTACCGTTTAAAGTGATAAAATACGTTATGTTTGTTACCATGTGGTTGAGAAAAATAGAGTTAAATTACTAAAATTGGGATTTACTTAAGTGCCCTAACAATGAAGTATTGATTGTTTGGGTGTTTGCACTGAAAGAGAGATTTTAGAACTAAAGAATCAACGAGAGTGAAGGCAAAAAATCTCATTACATTACATTTATAGTTAACAACTATTCCAAACATGATTTTGACACCGCCAATTAATGCAATCCAACAAAGAATGATAATGTGTTGTGTTGTGTTGGTGAACACATAAATGAGAGCCATATTTTTACACCAGACAAGGAGAGTACAGTTTCTCTCGTTCTAGTTTTCATTTGAATTCCTTTGTCCTTGACCTAGAAAATCCTGGGCAATCGAGTACTGTTGGTCGGAAGAATACCATCATATAAAAGGATATACTGATTTCAAAAAATAATATTGCTTCTTTTAAAGATGAAATTGAATTCATTAGGTGAGAACAACAATCTAAAATATATCGCAAACAAAGGCATGTCTGGTACAGTGTACAGTACAGTAAGCCGTAAATCATACTTCGTTCATATAAATCTTAATAGAACTAAATAGCACTTAAAACGGAACCGCGATGCTTGGATCACGGCATTCAAGTAACCATCAGTTTAAAGTCCACAAATGAGCTATTTTAGTTACCTTTGTTCCAATAGCCGTCAGGGGTTCTATGCTTTTGCAAAAATATACAATTTATAATTAGACTAACCTTCTTTTCATCTTTTTGTTTGCAGCCAATCGTGACCTCCCCTTAACGGACAGGGTTGATTGAGCATACTGAGCTGACTATTGCACCGTTGCAAAACATTAGGGGAGCTCATCGCTATAAAAATATCATCGATAAAACAGAACCCTTTACAATCAACTAGAAACAAAAACAACCATGTCGGATACGGAGGAAGACTCTACATGCTCGGACAGTTGGCCGATCACGGAGGATTGGTTGATAGAAGTGCTGAAGAAGCATCACGAGGTGCGGTCTGGGATAAAAATTACCGACTTTAAAGTGAAACAGGGCTGCCAGGATGGGGTGAATAATTTAAGCGACATTCTATCCGTATCCGTGGTCTATGAATTTGAAAAAGATATCGAGCCAGGCGTTAGTCAATGCTTGGACATTGTGATAAAGCTGCTTCCACAGGATCCATTCAGTCGGTACTTCGTGACGGAGGCACAGTTCGATCTTAGGGAAATCAAATTTTATACCAGTGTATGTACAGCTTGAGATAGAGCTTCAGTGAGTGTAATCCTAGAGGATCGGCATATGATGATAATGCATTCTTTCGTTATTTTATACAGATTCTTCCAGATCTTCTGGCATTTCAAGAGCAGTATATCCCAAAGGGTGTCGGCAGTATGGTGATATCAGTGCCAACCTGTTTCTACACTCAGTATGCACCCATCGGCAGTAACACTACGACTTCGCCTAGCAGTCCAGACTCCACCGAGAGCATACTAGTATTGGAGGACATGCGGTCCCTCGGTTACAAAGGAGCTAATTTTACGACCGGTCTTACTCTTGGTCAAACGGAAGGAGCCATACGTGCCATCGTTACAATACACGCGCTCTCTCTTGGGCTTAAGATAAAAAAGAAAGTAGATCTGAACGAGAAGTATCCGGTAGGTAGACGTAGCATAAGCATTGCATTGATATGCAAAATTACTACACATGACGAGTGTTTAGTAAGAGACTTTTCATGTGTGTATTTCAGTTTCTTTTTCAAACGACACGGGCAACGGAGAGCTACCAACAACTAGTCGAACAAGGAATGCCTCAACTAACCAAATTTCTTGAGCACAAACCTGGGTTTGAAAATGAACTGAAAGCGCTGAGCAAAATTCGTCCAAAAACGAAATTTCTGATTGAAACGCTTCTGCAGCCAATCGAGCCGATGGGACTGATCACACATACGGACTTTTGGTGCAACAATTTGCTGTTCCGCAGTGAACCGGACGAAGAACGTACCGACAGTTGCACTATTCTAGACTGGCAAATGGTTACATATAGCCGTCCAACGAACGATCTTGCCTTGCTGCTGATTTCGTCCATTCCGTCCAACACTCGACGTCAGCACACGTCCCGACTCCTTGACCTCTACTATGGGGCTCTCAAGTCCTACTGCCTTAAAATGGACGTCGATATTGAGGCGGATCTCGGATACAGCCGTAACAAGATGGAGTGCGAGTATCGGCAATCATTACTACTAGCGTTACTATTATGCATTGGATCGGTAGATATCGCAATAGGTAACGCGGCAGCGGAGCAGCGGCTGCTGGATGTTTTGCGAGACTTTTACGAAGAAGGCATTCTGAGTCTCGAAGGCTATGTTTAAAACTCACATCACACAGCATGTCTTGTTGATTGATCTTTTATTATTCACCGTTTATCCATTCATCCAAAGAAGTTTATGGCCGCAAATGCGAACATACATGTTTTAAGTCAATTGCGCACTCTTCTTCAAATGAAAGACACGTTGCTACACTCGAAGAATGATCAATTTATTCCTGAAAATGAAGTTACTAGCGGTCGATTAGCAAATATGTTATGTGGCCATTCTCGAGACTGGCCTATGTGTATAATTTTAAACATTCTGCTGGAATACAGAGACAACACACAAGTCGAGTAGAAATCAACTCGACACATGCACTCAAGCGTACTGCTATTTAAATTTTACTGCAGGGTTGGTAGATTAGTATGTGTAAGTACATATTCATGATACCGAGAAAAAAGCTTTTAATAAAAAACATCTGCTAAAGCAATTACAATGTTTAAATAAAGTGTTGACAACAAAATAATACTGTTTAATAATTCCAGTTATAATATCACAGCACCGTGTATATCAGCCCACAAAATATAATTTCGATTAATTTTTTAAAATTTCAATTCAATTCAATTCAATTTCTAAGTCGGTAAAAGCAGCTTTCGGTCAATAAAATTTGTATCCAAAAGTAGAATTCGTGGCACTACTCCGTATGGTATCTGATACAATCTTCACCTTTGTTAATGAATGATACTCAGCACTAAACAAACTAAGTATTTTAAAGACTTTATGTTCTTTAGTTTATCCTTTCTATTCTATTTAGAATCAATACACGTCAGCAACAACATGACTAGCCCACCACTTCCCAGAGAGTATACTGCAACAGCACAGTAGATGATTCGTGAAATCTCTATAGCAGATGTGTCAAACTCATTTGTACGGTGGGCCACTTATTTATTTAGATTCACTTTATTACGATTTCGGCCGTATTTTCAACGGAGGGCCACTGGCCACTAACCCGAAATTCAATTCGCGGGCCGTATTATATATGTCGAATATCGATGTTCCATTTTCAAATATAGACTAGATTAATCATAACTTCATAGCGTCGCGGGCCGTATACAGAACCTTCAGGGGCCGCCAGTTTGACATATATGCTCTATAGCATCTCATTATACTTTCAAACACAGAAGGGTTTCGCCAGACGAAGAGATGGGCTGATCTCAATATATGCAAACAAAACAATGTTCTACATATTCACTGGTTCTAATGTTTCCACAGGTGTTGTTTTGAGGTGCTGAATAAGTATAGCTTCAATTTATTAAAGTAAGCGTCCTCGAAAGCCATATTGTTTGCTGGGTTAATCTTGCCTCGCCTTATTTGACATCCATTATTTCGTAGGTCGGAATTTGTTAGTTTCGTAGGTGCCGCTGCTATCAATTTGGTCTTTTGCTTGGTACCCAAGGTTTTGTTGATCTAAATCATTTTTTAAGCATACATTTCTTTGGAAAATACGATCGAAGCCGTAATAATGTAAATTTCAATAAATAAACATACATCCTTTACTGGTAATGTCATAAACAAATTGCATAGGTTGGTCAAGAACCCAAAGACTTGTCCAGGCCGTTCACAAGAAGAAATGAAACGTTTTACACGTAATATATCGGAGAATATTGCAGCAAATCAAGACTGCGAGCCATTATAACACCATATGCGTTTTTGTTAGTTACTGATTTTTCATTATGAAATGTAAATGGATCTAAGACATAGATGAAACAATAAAACATTAATGAGAATTCAAAGGCTACAAATAATAAAACCTGTAAAATGTAACTTTCGAAGAAAACAATATCTATCGATAGTTAAATACACGAAATATCACTTAAAAGAATGTAACTGAAATATACATTCTTACGCGATTAAAGGAATCGTGAACATGAAAAATGTGAGTATTTTACTATGTTTGCTACAGAACAAACTGAAATAGGATGTTTTATACATCAAACTATTGATAATTGCCTTTACCTAATTAAACAAATACATGAAAAATGATAAGTAGGCAATCAATATGTTTTATCATTTTTTCCCTTTTTCCCAGAGTAATTTCCAAGAATCTATCGGGTATTGACATCGGAAGTTGAGAAATTATTTTAATTTGATGAGAAGTATCATTCTGTTCTGTTCTGTATATCTGTTGGAAAACTTAATTATCCTTCGTGAAGGTAAGAAGTTCAAATATTTCAGCATAAATCTTGTTAATTTTATGTAAATTTTCACGCTTCTTCTGTTTGCCCTTTTATATTGTACTTTTACAAATAAAGAAAAATATGTGCCCACTTACCGATGCTGTTACTCCTCCCAGAACGGCTAAATTGCGTTTGTGCTTGCCAGCTGACTTGTAGCGAGTATGAATTTTTCTTCCTACCCACACAGGAATACCTAAAAATATATGAACGATTCCCGATTGTTAAAAATGTTCAGAAAAAATTACATATTTTGTACATGATTTGCTTACCGATAATCATTGCAGGGACGGCAATACCTGCCACCAAGGCGATCCCTAGGGGTGCGCCTACCAGAGTGCCCAGCTGCCAAAGTAGCTTCTTTTTTCGCGACCATGGTTTCTTTCCCCAAAACGTACATCCCGATGGGCTCAGATAGTGAAGATCGCTAATTTCTTTCATGCACAGCCAGCAAAACTCAGATCCACAGATAGCGCACACCATGTGATTACAAGAACCATCGTCCATCTTTACGATGAGTACCTGGCATCGTGGGCAGGGTTTAATTTCATCTTCTGCAAATTGAAAAAAAACGTATATAAATTAAACAAACAGTACGTGAGAATAGATCAACTGTTGGCATTGACAAAACAAAACAAATTGGAACTGAAGAAACATAAGAATGAAACAAAGAAACTACAAATAGAGCTACAAACAACTAAACAGTATATAAGTGCAAGGAAAACAGCAGAGAAGCCAAGTTGAGAAATCTTACTATGTTGTGAATTTTTTCTAATACTACCGGACAGGGCGCGTGTTGGACTTTGTCGGGAAGCTCGAGCTGCATCGCAGGTTTGATCTGGATGCCATTCCGCTTTGCAGTGATAGCAAAATTGAACGTCGCATCCTGGCCGCTGACAGCATATTCTCGGACAGGAGGCACATCCGGTAGCGATAACAGCATAAGTACAGTCTGGCCCAGGACACCAGCGAGAATCCGGATCGGACAATAGCACCCGCCGAACCATAAAATCCTCATACTTCGTGATGGCCGTTGGGAACGCCTTAAGCAGCGTTTGTATATCGGTCGGATGCATTGAATCGGAGCATTGAGGGCAACTGATATCCGTACGCGATTCGGAGATCTGGATCATAAGATAGTTTTCCAGGCACGCCCTACATGCGTAGTGCTTGCAATTTAGTAGCGCATAGTATTCGTCGCTTGACGGTAACACATCATAGCACAGCGGACACTCGTCCGGCACTTTTCCGGCATTAGATGATGCATTTGTTCCGGCACCACCTGTTGTAGTAGAACTGCCTCCCTTACTTTGCAAGCTATGAGATGATTTGTGACTGCTTGGGGTAAGTTTCGAGTTGCCCGTTCCGCGCTCCAGATTTCCAGGCGAATTTGCTGAATGCTGTGAAGATGCATCAGAATTGTGCTGCAATAACAAAAGAAATAGCAGTTATTTTATAACATTTTGTAACAATGTGCTGGAAGCTAGAGATACTAATACACGCGACACAGCTATCTTATCGAATACCTTCTGGATGATTAAACCATAAGTAGAGCAAAACAAATACGATGCACTCCACTCACCTTATTACTGCTGTGGCCTGTAGATCCAGTCTTATCATGCTTTCCGCCCCCATTCGAGCCATTCCCATGTCCACCACTACCTCCACTATTGCTGCCCCCTTTTTCCGCGTCACATAGTCTCTGACCGAGCGGAGGGCTACCGCGTGCAGCTCGTGCACTTTGCAGCAATAAACGCCGGAGAGGGAAGTTCAAGTTGAAGGTATTTCGACTTGTACCGCGCATTTTGTCGCATCTATACACACCCACTGTACACAAAATGTAAACGTACACTCAAATGTACATGTCCACAGTTCTACTTCAATTTTACTAAAATCACTAGTATGCAGCAATGCATAGGAAATGATTAATGCATTTGTTGTTTGGCCCTTAGTTTTGTTAATAATAATCTATTCTACGAATTTTCCAGTCTCAAACACGCGATTAACTAGTAAGAAACTAGAACTAATCACGTTTATCAGGGCAGCCAATGACCATTCAAATTTAAGCCAGATGTTTTCCCGTCACTTATTGACTTTGTTCGATTGGTTTATCGTGCACTATCATGCGTAAAACGGTGTTGATTTACACTGCATATTACAGCTGCTGAATCGTATCGCTGGTAAGATTTACTGTAATTGTTCTGCAATAAAGAAGCCGTCTCATTACACTAGGTATACACTAGGGACACAGGTATCTTTAAATTGATTGAGCTAATCTGAAAAGAAACAAATAGAAAAACACGTATTTTAGAATGTAGTGTACATATTCATATAGTATTATAAATTTACTGTGGTAATCTATTACACCTAGAAACGTAAATAAATTTAACATCGACAAGATAAACAGTTAGAATAAGAATTATTGGCCCAGGCATGAAAATTAATTAAAATTTTTATTATTAATTGGTTCATTTATTCTTTGAACTTTGAGTATGACGGTTCAAATTCAATTATTATTTTAACTAATGATCAAAACGGATCTTCATGCTGGGCTCAACGGATACCCTTTGCTTATAGGCAAAGTTCTCGGAGAAGCACTTCTGGTACTAAGGAAGGGGTGAGAATTCAACCTGAGATTCCAATGTTGCCTTTACAAAATCCAATGTATGATCCAATTACACCATCCACAGAAAACGGATACACCCTACCCTGATGAATCATCAACGGTTCAATAATCAATTCTTCATCAAAGACATTTTTGCTTATTCATTCTTCTCTCGATATACACAAAAGTTCATACAAAGCAATAAACTCTCCTTAAATAAAAACAACTTCTGCTAGACTGCGACAACATTGATTTGCTGACTTCAATAGATTGATTTAGGCAAAATGGATATTGCATACAATAAGGATGTAAGAGACATCCGCCCGATTTGTTCGGTGCAAAAGTGTACTTTTAGATCGAGTCAATATTTTTTTGTTATTGCAAATTAAATCAAAGGATCATATTTACACGGTTCAATTAGTCGTCATCAGACCTTGGAAAACAAAGAGAAAGAAACAAGAAACCAAACTTGATGTATATGGTTGGCTCATGCTTTAATCAATTGGTCAATCAATCAATCCATGACACGAATGGGCGGTCATTGTCCAAACGACGCTGCTGCTTGCACTGACGTACAAATGACCACCGAATTCGATAATGAAGCACACGACTAGCGAACTTACGAACAGTAGTAAACACCACATCGTGGTGTACCATCGGGCCATCGTTTCTACCCTCAGATGCGAGAGAAACCGAAGCAGGGCAGCAAAGAGTGTGTGAGGAAAGAAAGAATTAGAAGGTGAGAGCACTTGAACTTGAATTTGCTTTTAAATGTCACTAAAGGCAAAGGGCAATGTGCGCAAAGCGAGGGTACCGGGTTCTTTCGGTCGTACTGTAAATAGTGTACGAATAATCTATGCAGATAAATCCCAATCCCATCTTGTACTAACATTCCACACATTTTCTCTTGCTTGACGTTAGGCATTGTTTGGGATGCTGTTTTTATAGAGAAATAGATATGCATATATACCATGCCGATATACTACTACTACCTGCCCTCACTGTGCAGTGCTTCAAGCTACTGTATTTGTGCACAACGATCGCGCTTCCTGACGATCTGACTTTATCGCGTAGATTGTCCATTGCTGTTCTATTATGGCATAACGAATGAAGGTTAATCAAGGCGATGGCAAGCGCAGGTGCGCCTATGTATGCGTTTGCGAGGGTGTGGAACGAGGACAATTTACAATGTGGGTGCCAGAAGATTCTCAGCGAACGATCTTTCACTCTCTCCCTCTCTCCTTGCAAAACATTTCGCGACCAATCGTCAAACGCGAGGGACTAATTGACGGCAAGCCACCGATTCCGTCACTAGACCGGGCATACGATGGTGTAAGGTATACCACCGATGCTTTGAGACTCTTCGCACCTCTGGCCGTCGTATCACCGAGAGTGTGCATATACGTGCCCTTCTTCTCTTCCGCTCCATCATGAATAAGCGTTCAACGACAACAACACAGCGTTCAACAGCCCAGCGACATCACGGTGTCGGTGCGCGTGGCCATGGGTTGAGTCACACCATCACCAACACCATCGCAAATCTCTGTTCAGCGCCACGCGTTTGTTTATGGAATACGACGGGGTGTTGCGCTGCAGTCGCAGCGCATTCCCTTCATTTTGCTTAACGAGATTTCTCTTCGATCTGGGCGAGTAGTGAGTGTTTTGGTGTAGCGTTGAGTTGTTTATACCGCGCTAGAGCGGTTTAACTGGTATGAACATAAATATACTATTAATTAAATAAACTGGTCCCTTCTCCATCAATAGATAGTAATCTACTTCAGCCATAAAACGCTGGAGCATATTATTGAATCACTAGAATATGTATTTCGTATTTCTAATATGTAAAAACATATGCTTGCCCAAAAACTCACATTCGTCGAACGAAGGTCGAAGGTCGAATAATAAGATGGTGTTATTAGGAATAGTCCCATACTAAAGAATGGCGTTATCGGCCAAATCATTAATGTGTATACGATTGTTGTATTCCTCACTGTAGACCCTGCCTAAGATCGTCAATTGCTGCAGATACTGCAGAAAAAAAGACCGAAGCTATTTGAAAACAAATCTCCGACGATTGCAGCACACTTGTTTGTTGTCTATTTTCGCCATCAAGTACATTTTAATTTACTTTAATTAACCGCGACGATATCGAATATGTATGAGCATCAGAGACCAAGCTATCCCCTAGCACAATGTTGTACCGCTAGATGATAAATGAAAACGTTACAAACGTTATTCGCAAGTGATGTCAAGTCTGGTGCAAAACCGGTTTGTGCACACTAGTTCAAAGGCATCACCAGTCAGTGGCGGACTTCGGTTTTTGCGCCGAATTCATAGAAGAAAAAAAATCGAAAGTAAAGGAAACCATTCGACTCACCATCATTTTGCCTATTCGATCGTAACGACAATGAGCATTACATTTGACCAAGACCGGCTACTAAAGGCCGGTCCTCCCTTCTTTGGCGACTGGCTTCCTTTTACTATTCGCAGCCAGGCGACGATAGTGGAGAAAGTGATTGAATCTGCTGTCTCGAGATAGTTATGCTAGCACTTCAAAGCAACGTTTTGCACGAAGAACGCATCTAACCTTGATGCGTAGTGTTTGCTGAAAAAATGTATAATTTTCTACCAATCGAACAATTTTCCATCATCTTTGTGCATCACTGGCCAAAGTACTGACGGCACGCACGTGCTTGACTAAATTGGATGCTCGTTTCGATTAACGGACAAATCGCACAACTAACCCATGGCTAGGGCGAAGTATTTTTTCAACAATCAGCATATGTTTAGTTACAATCGTTTTATAAAAAGTTAAAAAAAACACATCCCGAAACAGGCGACACTATATGCTTATACGTTACTTCCAGCGGTAGCCGATTACTGTTATAATCAAAGCAAATTGATTGCAGATAATTGAGGAAATTGGGCCAACATCGACGACGCTAGTCTGTCTTAGACCCCGACATGATTCACTTTGTGCCTTGCGACGTCGTAATCAATGTTACGCGTGGCAGCACGCAGAGCATTAATGCGCATCATCATCACCATCATCATCATCATATGCGTCATATAACGCTTGAGGATCATTGGAGACATCGCCGTAGTATAGGAGGACGAAATATCAACAACAGTAATTCAGTAGCGGCAGTTTTGGCGCTTGGCAACAGATTTGATGCGATGTGAAACTGTTAGACAATACTTGAAAAACTTTAATCTCACATGCGATTAATGTGTAAAGAGAACTGACAAATTTCGACAAATCGCGCATTGTGAACTCAGAAATTTAAGAAGAATGTTTAAAAATATCAGTATTTGTTACTGATGTAACAAATAGTCAGAACAAATCCGTGAACTAGGCAATGGTTTGGTAAGTATGGAATGGAATATGGAATGTTTGGTAAGATTCGATAAGCCTTGAATCGGAAGCTTCCTTTTACATTATATATTCGTACACGTTTACATTGCTTTGCAACAGTTTCATTTCAGTTTATTCGACTAGAGCTGTCTGCAAGCTAGCGTCATTTTTATCATACATGAATCATGCATAGGAAAAACAAACCTGCTTAATTTCTCTTGTTGTCGTAGAGGTTTGTCAATAGGATGAAATGGTCTCCCCTTCCTCCATTCGCTTTTTCGTTCATTGTCAAAGCTGTTGAAGTTCCAAATTGTACGTAATGAGCAACACAGCTCCGACAGCTAACACCATCATTATCATTTGTAGAAGAACAATGGCTTCAACAACAACATAAGCCTCACAACAACAACAGATTGCATCATTTACTCTACTCTCGTCGCCAGTCCCCCGACCTGTTGAACGGATTGGTTGGGAGGATATTTTATCTCGCTTCCATGCAATACCGAGTTCGGCGGTCAATACGAGGTGGCTTACAAGGGTTTCGTACTGCATGCTTTAACTTTAGTGACCACGGCCAATGAAATATGGTTGATCAATAGCCAAACTTTCCATTACGCATTTTGTTCGCTGTATCGTATCGTTTGGTCGATAAATGGACTTTTAATGTAAGATAGTAGAGTTTAGACGTTTTGTTTTAGACGGCCACAAACACGGACATTTTACATAATGTCGATAATATTCTTTACTTAGCTGATGCTATTTTTACACCTTGCCAAAATCCGATTCCTTAAAAAATTGAATCAAAAATGAATCATATCTTAAAGCGCATTGTTTTGAAATAAAAAAAAAAACTATTATCAAGGTTAGTAGTAACAGCAGATTGAGTGCTTTGAATTCTGGAGTTGCAATAGCTAGCACAAGTTTGGCCCGACGACAGATTTGATAACATGACAGACAAACGGGTTAACTGTGTGGCATGTTTTAACCCACTGAGCCACATTTTGACGTCATTCCCGCACAAAGCAAGCGCAGTCGAGCAGCCTCTACTACTCCACCACATCGATGCACACTACAGCCACATCGCTAACTGATTACGTCGATACGACGCGTTAAGTATCAGTTTGCGCTAAACATTTGCACAGATGAAATCAAAATACCTTCAACCGTGCACCGCCATTGAAAACAAAGCAAAAAGAAATCGAACCGCTTAGCCCGTTGGTTGAAGAATGATGAACAAAAAGACTTATGCACGGGTCGCACAGGAACATAAGCAAAGCATTTCTCTTGGGCAAGCTTTAACAGGCAAGGAAAACTAAGCATTACATTTGCGATTACGGCAGCAACCAGACGAACAGTACAGTAAGGCAGGGAGGGAGCACAGCACAGCACACTGATGTTGGAAACCATGGCAGCGATTGTGTCGCTTGATTTCCACGATCCGTCATGGTAAGTAAAAGCGAGAAGTTACAACAAAAGCCGCTTAATTGCACAACTTGCATTCGGTACGGTGAAGCTTAGCTTATGATTTTTCCTCAATATATCAGGGTGTACAAAATGTTCTTAAAAAATGTGCACTAATATCGAGTTGTCTGTCCATCCGGTTCTCAATTACCAGCTACGAAAGATTCTCCGCACCAAGATCATAGGCAATCAATTTCAGGAATAAATGTGGAATACTGATTTACATCTCAACTCAGCGTGCTTCTGATAACAAAGTAGCATAGGCACGAATGGTGTATTTTTGTTACAAACCCATCATGGTTTTGCTTTGCATAGCACTGTCGTGTGCCCTTGATCGATTCTATTTTCCGGGGGCTTCTTTTTCCGCTTCCTCCTCGCTTACCATAAAGATTGCAACAACTCGAAAAAATCCAGCCAGATGCTAATCGAAATGGATGCGGGACGCGCTTCATGCTGGCCGGCATATAGTTCATCATGATCTAACAATGCGATGCATATCGATAGGGTAGGGTATAAACTGCACAGTGCATGCGTACAGTTGTTTACGATTGTTCGCGACTGGCCAGATAGTTGAAGGTCGATCAAGGCAGCGGATGAGAAGGCTTTGACTCACTTCAATGAAAGCGATGACGAGGCAACCCCTTTGCTTTTACTACTACTTCGCTCGCGTATGAATATACCTCAGAGGTAGAGGTCTGGTTTCTGTTTTCGTTTCTGGCATTCATTCATATACCATTACCGCGGAGTACGAGCGATGACATACGGGGTCATCTTTGAGCACTGTTCACTAAATTTTACATTTTTAATCTTTTTTTATCAGCGTTACGTTACTCGATAGGGGTGGATAATATTTTTAGTGGCTAAAAAAATATTCACTGTTGTATAACAGAAATACCGTTCTAAAATAAATTAAAAGGTCGTTTATCACGTCTGACGTTCGAGCAGGTGTAACAAATATGTAATGTTAGAAAACTGTAGGCATTTTTACATTTTCATATAGTATTTTCTTATCAAAACAAGAAATGAACTTAGACTGACTAGCTAATAGTAGCCTCTAAATGACATTTTTTACGTAAAATGTGGCCTTCAATTGGAATGTTTAGATACCGCTTCCTATTGATTAAACACACAAACAATCGAATATATCAGTATCGAAAGTATTCTAATAAAATTATATGTAGTGTAACTGCTCGTACACGTACAATTTTTATTATTATTCATGAAAAAGACGTTATTTTGGAAAATAAACTATCGGATTATGTTGTGCTACTTATTATTTACCGATTTAAATGTATTTTTAGAGATATTCGTGAAAATTCACCGAATACGGGTCGATATGTTAACGTGTTAATAAATGTAAATAGGTAGACAAACATGTTTAAAGCAATTTTACACTCTTACTTTACTAAGATTGGTGTTAAAAATTTTATGTTGCCCATTCTGGCCCATTGCTGGCAGTTTTTACAGCATATTTGATGTAACTTAACAAACAAAGTAGGCATTTAAAAAAAGAGACAATCTGACGGCTATAGAGTACGGCTCCGACTGGCTCACAAACCGGCTTTTCTCTCAAGTTTTTTGGATTATTTATAGTAAAATTGGTGATATTTAATACAAGAAATGTCGTTTTATGTGTCGACATACGCGTTGTTTTAAGTTTTATCCAGTTATCAAGTTGTTATCAAGTTTTAAATGCATATTCAGCAAAATCAAAAGAGTGTTATTGTTTAAAGTTTTGGCAGGAATCAACAAAAATCAACATTTACCGAGTACAATCTGTTCCCGAGTTACGCGATTTGTGCGTTCCCAAAGAATCCGCGTGACTCGAATATCGGCGTAAGTAGAATTTCGAGGTTTTCGACCAAAATAAAAATGGTTGATTGATATGTTTTATGCAATTTAGTATTTTTATACACTTTATCATTTATTTTATTATACGATTCGTGCCGAATATACTTAAATTTTTTTTTCGCTTGTAAGTGGAATAAGTTTATTATCAAAAATGTAATTTATACTGCATTGGACAATTTTTTAACAAATTGTACTGATTTGACATTTCATCTATCAAATTTATAAAACCTCGTATTTCCAAATTTGTGTAAGTCGAGAACTGTGTAATTCGAGAACAGGATGTACCTATTTTCGGCAGAATTTAAAGAGAAAAATTACTTGTTTTTCGTGATTTTAAAATTCCAAGCGGGCTAGAATAAATTGTAAAAAAAAAAAACATTTTAATTGTTCTACTGTTCTACGTTCTCTTAATAACGAAATCTGCCGAACTATTGGCTGATAGCAAATCTGCCGAAAAAAATTGAGCTTTGCACATTTTGTTTGATAAATATTTTGAAAAATATACAAGGAAATGATGTGATGAAATGAAGAACTTCGTATATGAATAACAAATGAGCATATCTCTATTTAAAAAATATATGTTGAGACAATTTTCATCCCGTTTTTAGTTACCCTGTCGAAAGCATGTACGCTGCCGAAAACTGGTACAGTTACCCTACTTCTACACAGATTGTTTTTCGAGGTGGAAAACTTTACCAGTTAAAACTGTACCCCGTCGAAAAGACGAGCTATGCAATAGCTTATAGCAGAAATATAGTTGTGATGTACAATTTTCACCTATTGGCGACATTTTCGACTTCACACAACAACATACTGTTCCATATGGTGCCGGGTTATTAAAGGTTATCACAAGGTGAGAGTCGACCATTGCATCATCGAGCAATCCTCCCCGAACCGATTGCGTATCGTTTTAGAATTTTACTTTTTCTAACCACTTGGAACGGGAACATAATCAGGCAAACGCTGACAACAACACGAATCTGCGCTATCACGCATACGTCAACGACAAATCGGCCGCCAAAACACTTGCGTTTAATAAGTTCACGACTACGATCCCCATTCCCATTATTGTGCGAGATTCTGCATCGGTTTATTAAGCAAAAATGAATAATCCACCCAGAATAGCTACACATTATCTCATCTCATCTCTTTCACACACAGAGTCCAAGCAAATGTTGTCACAGAATCCTCACCGAAGGTCGTACGTTTCCGCAGCCCGTGGAACCATGAGCTAGATCGCGTAAATTTGTCGTCAGCATGTCGCATTGGACAAAAGATACGAGGACCAGTACGCGTGCCGCCGTTCGATACGAACAGACGCAAAGCAGCTACAAGAGCAAATAGAAGCCAAAAACGGACGATTTGCCTTATTGGAAATATCTGTGCCAAGTGAAACAATTTAAACTTCCTTGTCACGCTCAGTTCGCTCTCGTCGTGAATGCTGGACCGATCTAGAAAACAAGCCAACTTCAAGATGTGTCGGTCTGCGTAGCTGGTAGGTTCTTAGAACGGCTTTGCATGTGTGAGAGGGCGAATGAGTTTGTACGTGAATGTAAAAGTAAACATGTAGAGTGGTGTCACGCAATTAGCTGACTGCCTCGCCCGTTCGTTCCAACTGGTCGAGCTAAAACGGCCCCATCCACAGGAACGGTTTCGAACGGTTCAACCTTGCGCGACTTTGACGTTGGTGGCCCGGCGGCTACAAACAGCAATGAATATGCAATCACGCACATTTAAGCACGGCAGACCGGGGACTCACTCTCCAGGATGGCAAGAGTGCACCATAGCCGCGCGACTAGCGTCTTGTCGTAGCGAATTGTCCTATAAATTAATTATTACAAATGAACAGAACGTGCAAACGATCAACGCAAAGAAGACACACTGTTCTCGGCAAAATGCTTCAAGAGTGCGGGGGAGCTGTAGCATCTCTCCAGCGGTCGATGACGAAACGAACGTTTAGCTGCATCCGTTGAAAAGCTTGTCTTAGTTTTATGTGTGGCTCGTGCCGAATGCAATCAATGTGGAATTCCATCAGAGATGATAACATTTGCACTTCAAACTTCTTAACATTGTTTTCACGATTAAATTGATAAGTGACTCGTTCCTGCAAAACCAATCATTATTCTACACTGCAGCTGTATGTTTGAATAAGCCTGTGTGATTCGTTGTTATTAAGTAGTGCTACATCACATTACTAAATGAATTTTTATACTCGTTACAAATGCCGTACAAATGTATGATGCAAAATAGAAGCATCAAGTAATATGTGCGGCCGGAAATGGCTACGATATTGTGTCTACGAACAATATATTATCTCTCGTCGCACGTCAAACAGCTGCCCTATTATCAAGGCTAGTTACAAATAGCAGACATTTTAAAGAGCACCAAGAATATTATTAGTTACATCCTGTCTTCCTCAGTATCAATCAAAGTTATCAATGGGGTACACATTGGTGTTGATCTACACTGCTTCCTGCAGTTTTGAGTGTGTTGTGTGTATGTTAAAATTTACCGGTTGAGAATTTTGTTATTCAATAATTTGGTTCAGAACTTATTTTTAAGCAACGTTAGAGATACATGAGCAAAACACGGCTTCGACATCTCCTCGAGATCAGTGCGTGTGTAAGAACTCTTTCTGGATCACCTGCCACACCGCTGTGACCTTTATTTCGCGCAAATACAGGTAGCCTACGGGTATTGTATAATTGCACAATTACCGTTACATATGGCTACAAACGGATCAATTAAGAACAGAAAAACCCCCATTGCCAGTGTCAACAGAGAGCAGAGAGAAGCAGGGCAGATTTAAAACACATCGAACTCTTCAATTTCGTCGACGTGTCTCAAACATGACTTCGCTGGAGGGGTTTCGCCGCATGTCCCCGTTTTAATTACGTTCGCCTTGACACAGACTGCGCGCGGACGAACGGAGCCAACCTCAGCGAATCGGACGAATGTCAGACCGATGACAGCTGGAGCAACGCCAACTCAGTTTTCAGCTTCAATACCGTTCGGAAAAGGTGCATCGAAGCAAGAAGGAACAAACGGACGACCCTCCGTGCGTCCGCTGCCCTTCCCTTCTCTATCCCGCCCACGTCCTTTCCTCTGCGACCACCTATTAAAACTATATCGAGGTGAACTTGTTCAACCAACCGAGCTTATCATGCTGATATTTGGGACGTCCGGAGAATAATTCGCACAACATGCTTGTGCTACAGAGTACCGGTTAACAAAAGCACGAATTGCACTATAAATAGCATCTTCTGTGCTATCTTTGCCATCTCGGCCTCTCTTTCTAACATCCAGGGATTCTCCTTTCTAGCTCATGGCCCAGGGGCTGCGTGTCCAAGAAATCGCATCGTTCATGCAACATAACACACACACACACACACACACACACACACACACACACACACACACACACACACACACACACACACACAAAATAACACATCGCCATATTTTCTTACGCCATGGCGAGCTGCCACTATCTGCTTACCAGGGGGTTCGCGTAATACGTTTCATCTGCCAAGCTGCCGTTATTCGGTGTTTCACAGATATGGGAGCGTAAAATTTTGCACAACCATCTTTTCGCTTAAGATGAATCCCACAATCTTGCGTTCTCGCCTGTTGCTATGGAAGCGAAACAAATATCACACGTAAAACTTGACGATTTTCAATTGAAAACAACGATTCACTTGGCAGATGCTAGAGCTATTGAAGATGCACTGCGGAGTTTTTTTTTCTGTAGGAGACACGGAACTCCCTAAAGTGGGATGATGCTTGACGATGGCCGCTGCCTCGATCGCAGCGCGCTGGTTGTTCGAGAATTACGGTAAATTATACACTACACCTACATTCAACACGGTGTATCACGCACACATTCACACACTCCATTCCACACTGAGCTCGACGTGAAAATTTGTTTGTTTGCTACGTTTGCTACTTATGCTGATACTGATTGAAAAACGCACAACTGTTTCTTCTCCATTCTGCCGTCCTCGTCCTTCTTTTCTTCTTTTTAATTTTCTTTTTATGCCTGAGTGGGTTATATTCCGAGGTTTGATTCTAATCAAGTCAAACTGTTTATATAAGCAACTTGAAAACTTACACACGACAACACATGGCGTGTGGCCACGGAGGTGACAAAATGTTGAAAAAAAAAATCAATTTTGTCAAAATTGCTTATCAACTGCAAAAATCGGCTTTTCTCGTGGCCGCATCAAAAATCTACACATGAACGACAAAAAGCTCAAACATCTGATTATCATCAATATTTTGTTTGAGAAGTACTAAATAGGTGCATACATCAAATATAAAGATGCATTTTAGCATTATTTTCATATCAATGGGTCACAACTGCGCCAAATAGCTGTTTTTTTACGCTTTTTCACGAACATCAACTTTTGTCGCTTTTTGTCAACTTTGTCGACCTTAGGTAAACCTCTGATTATACCTTCAAAAAAACGGATGGTATAGAAGGCCTCAACCTACCAAAACTATCAAGAAGAAGAAGTCAACTTTATTTCCTGGCTGCTTCAGGTTACGAAATTTTGACAAAAGATCACATTTTGAGAAATTTGTCAGCGTTTTGTCACTCCCATGACATTGCGCCTACAAAGCAGACCGTTTGAAAAGGAGGTGGTCTCACACTGTACAACACGGCACTTTTCACTGAACTTCACTAGATAATCATTTTAATGATTTTTCTCATCCGAATTAATTACTTCTTTCGTTCAATCCCAAATAGCCAGAATTGCTTAAGCAGCTCATTTTGGCACGCTAAAGATCGCTGCTCTAATTCGCCTTTTGCCGTAGTTAAACAGCATCAAAGTTCCAGGCGGTCCTTCTAAATAGCGCCTAAGCAGCTTCCTTATGCCACGATGCCAGGGATTATTTTTCTTTGTGGTTTATTTTCAAGCAAGCGTCATCGATGAAATAAACAACAAGATTTGTTTCGTTTAAACACATATGTATATGTTTAAATTTTTTGTATTGATGCATTACACAAAATTTTACACAATTTACTGATGATTCACAATCACTTCACTCAATATTCATTCTTCAATTAACGAATCTAACTTGTGCAGCAGCAATGAGATTATTGCCGGCCATCTCGTACCGATGTCATGCATTAAAAAGTTACCCTACCAGCATTAAACGGCTTTGAAGGCATTCAGAAGGCATTTAAGGCCTTAGTCGCCTTAGAAGGCGAATTAAGATTTCAACCGAAACTTTCAAGGCTGTAACGGGTTCTTTTCGAAATATTTCAACTTTTTGATTCAACAAGAACAGATAGCTTGCCGCCATCTTCGCTTGTATATATACTGGTTTTGCACCCTTACTAATGTAACTGCCAAATAGAGCAGTGACAACGCTTTTGGTTCCGAAACGAGAAAGCGTGGGTTCAAATCCTGATTTTTTATGATCTTTTTTCTGTGCTTATTTCTTTTTATATTAATATTTTCTTGCTATAATGAATATAAACAAACTTTTTGTGAAGCAAAATGAAAATAATACCTTTTTAAAAAACATAATAATTACTCTCTCTTCACCCATCATTATCAGGATGGGAGAAATATGCATCTCATTTCTCATTTTATTAGATTTATCGAAATGAGTTTGATATATTAACACCTTTCAACGGGTTGGTCTTTAACAACCGAATAATGCAGACCATCATTAATAAAGTGAAATAGCTCAGAGCTTAACGCAAGAGAACATAACACGTAAATCGTGCTATCGAATCTCACGCTCATATTCGGGAACACTACAACAGTGCAGTGTTGAAGACACTTGTAAGGTTTTCTTTTGACAGTTGCAATTTCAAATTAAAAGCGAAATTTTTCATTGACATATTTCAAAGGCATTTAATTACTGCTAAATGCACTGCTGATCGCCTTCAATTCGCCGGCGATTACAAGACGATTAGAAGGCATTTAACGGAAATTTGCGGGTAGGGTATAAAGTTCCACCAAGTTCGGTACGCTTTCTCAACAAGCCTTCAAGTTCCACCATGAACCCTACACATAGTGCTAATCAGCCGCAAAGTTCCAAAAAGTACCATGTGCCTGTTAAAAAGCTCCATAGTTCCGCAAAGTACCGGCTATCTCTTAATCAGCCACAAAGTACGACATCGGAACGATTTTTCGTTGAAAACCCCTAAATCAGCTATAAAGTACGAGCTGGCTGTTTGGGATTGGTCGTTTGATCAGATACGTTGGCATCAACATCAACGACCATTATTCAAATCTCACTTGCTTCTGTACAACTACTGGTTTGCATTGGAGTTTAGTATTTAACACTCTGGGCGATGTGTGGCTCGCTTTGGAATCACAGCTTTGTTCACTCTCCTACTCTTTGATTGGTCTCTCAGCAACTCTCAGCAGAGCGTATTGCAGCGGGAAGAAGGAGAGAGCGCATATTGCAAAAGCGGCATCGTACGTGAGGATCGGACAGAGAGTGAACGATCGTAAGCCAATCAAACGGTCTTACCCAAGCGCCACAGATTAAGCTTAAACGACTGGAAAATTGAATATCCATAGGAAAAAAATGAAAGCTTCACAGCTTCATTGGTTTGATCAATAGATGGCGTATTACAACTCATCATTATATTGCTATCCTTTTCTTGCAATGTGTTTCGACAAGTTTCATCTTATAATGACCTATATAGCCTTCTAACTTTCTGAGCAAAAATCTATATGAATGGTCGTGTGGTCAGATACGTGGGTATCAACACCAACGACCATTACTCAAATCTCACTTGCTTCAGTATTGGTGGTTTCCGTTGGAGTTTAGTATTTAAACAATCGTATCGCCGTTCTAGTTCTAGCGATGCATAACTTCAATGCGAAACCATACAACAGTACAGAGGAAATGAGAAAGCTCTCCTCCAAGCGAGGAAGCTCCACAGGTTGGGTATCCCACAAACAGATGGCGCCACCAGCTTTTTTGCTATTTTTAGAATGCATGAGTTGTTTGCCGTCTGCTAAACGAAGTCTTTCTATATTCCGTTTAGGTAGAGAATTTGAGGCGTTTAGAAGCCGTTTAGTGGTCGTTTAGTGGATTTGTGGCACTTGGGTATCGCTCTCTTGTAATGTTTTCTCCGCGCTCGAATTTCCGAATTTCCGCGTAAGTCCACGAATTTCCAGCTAAAATATTACTAATTTTCGTGTAATTTTGCTGGTAGGAGCGGTTTTGTCACTTTATGAATTTTTTGATATGATTCTGACTGAATATAACAGTTTTAAACCTTTTGAAATAGTTTTTAATACTCGATTAATTGGGAAATTATTTGGCAATTTACAATTGGTGAGTCAAATCAGTACAATTTGCTCAAAGAATTGTCAAATTTAGAAAACCACATATCTCCGAACCCGCATATAAGTGGATACCGTGTATCTCGGGGACCGCCTTTATTTCCTTTAGGTTGAGAGCTTGAGTCATTTAGGACCTATTTAGTAGTCTTTTAGTGGATTTGTGGCACTTGGGATGCCAAATCCCTGAAACCGGCCGCTACAAAATATTTCACTGCTGCAAATACAACAATGAAAGAACAACAAATTCCTACGTATCATGGGACAAATTCTGGACAAAACTATCTGGAAAATCAAAAATGGGATAACGATAACACAAATAATACAATTAATGAAAACTACAAAAATAACCATTTGAAATAACCAACGACAGAACTGCAAGAATATGGAATTCAACACTACATCATAAACAGAAACGTATAGAGAAGAAAAAAAACTAACGTCAAAAACGGAAAAAACAAACCAAAACAAAACAAAATACGAACCAAACGCAAATGACTCAGTTAATCGAAGCTAAAATTTAGAGAAAGTAAGCCTCTGAATATGCGTAATCGGACGCAAGTCTGAGATAAACATAGGAGGATAAATCCTTTCTCGCTCAATAATAATAAGTAGAAGGGATGCAAACATTTTTATTAATACACAAAATATGAATTGCTGCAGACTTTGTTTGGATCGTCCGGGAGGTATGGTTCGAATAGCTGAAGACGTATTTAGCAGACATTTAGAAATGCTTTTCCACGTACAGGTAAACTGTCATGTATCGCTTACTCGCAATGCTCTAGCTTCATGCTTTAAATACGTACATAACTCATCTTCTTGCTACAGTTTCCAGCAAACGGAAGTCTCCCTGATAAAGTATCTGATAGATGCGTGACTAAAGTGCACGAATATTGCTCCTTTTATCAACAAGTTGTTCGAGCACAACAGCTGTTACATACAGAGAAGGAACGTGTGGTAAGGAATTGTGTCAAAGCTGGTTCTATATACCTGATCGCTAGTGATGAAGTGAACGATTCAAAGCATTCCAAACGTGATAAAAAAGATTGTAAAGCCATCGCAACACACGACACTAAAAACATCGTATTGAAAAATGAGGATAGCACAGATTATACGGATCGAAAGTTTGCTGAAGAGAAGATAAATATAATCACCACTAACAACGAACATGATGAACAGAGTGAGGAAATAAAAGATGGTAAAATTGAATCATTCGAAGCGAAAAGCCAATCTAACATCAAGTGTAAGAGCACGGCAAATGATAAGAAAAACGCCTTTAAGAAGCGAATAGAAAATAATGACCGCATTCGAGAATTTTTCTCTATAGTTTGTGAGATATGCTCGAAAGAGTTTTCCACATTTCAACGGCTTCAAACGCTCTCTCGCAAAGTGCATCATGTTCGCGGATTCATCGTTTGCTGCAATTAAAAGTTTTTCCGCACTTTCCGGGTTCTTGATCATATCGCGTTTCACCTAAAGCCCGATGCTTTTCGGTGCGAATTGTGTGAAAAAAAACTATCGCAGTCGTTACACACTTCAGGAGCACAACAAAAGCCATCATGCTTAGCCAAAAGAGCGCCCATTTAAATGCGACAAGTGTCACCAAACGTACGAAAAAAGCTATCAGCTCTAGTCCCACGTCTCGCAACACATTCCAGTGCCGTTCCATTTGTGTGGCAAGACCCTTTCCTGTGCGCAGGCACTACGGGTGCATATTAGCCATATGCACGGAACTGATGAGAAGCAAATTGTGACAAATGTGACACATGTGGCCTACAATTTCGAACTCGAGCCGCACTTGAACGGCACGTGCGAGGTCACCTTGGGCAGGAGAAGGAGGACGAAAAGCGACAATGTCCGCAATGTGAGGTTTGGTGCTGGTGGGCTTAAACATCACACACAAAATGTCCTTCCGGCCAAGGACCAAATGTTTGAGTGTGATATTTGCCAACGGCGATGCAAAAACGCTACCACCTTGTATCTGCACCGTAAAGGGGTTAATGCCCAGGATCAGTACGAATGTGGATACTGCGGGAAAAGACTCAAGCGCAAGATTGGCCTGAAGGAACATCGGGCCCTACACACCGAGCAAATGCTATACTCTTGCAGTGTGTGTAATCTCAAAACGAACTCGAACGCGAATTTGTATTCGCACATTAAACGCAAGCGTCCGATCGAATGGCAAGAAGCTCATAAACAGAAACAGTTGGCAGCTGCAGCTAGTGTTGCGAAATCGGCAATAAATGTGGAACCCTTCGAAGTAAAGAGCTGATAGCAATGCGATATTAATAACACGAATACATTCAAATTTAGTCGAAAGTACTTGTAAATATGTCCATGTTACAGGTTTTAATTTCAAGCCAAATTCCTCCAATCCAGGAACGGAAATGAACGCATTCCGGTTTTCCATTCTCATCGTCAGTAGTAGGATGAATATAGCAGATCATGGTGATTTAATCAATTTAACTCAAGCTTTTAACTAACTTTTAAGTGAACGTGAATGCATCGCATCGTTCATCACACTGAACGTGATCTAGACGTGAATGCGATCTCGGTTCATTCGTTCAAATACAAAAACATAAAAACAGTACATAGGGAATGAGAAAGCTCTCCTCCAAGCGAAGAAGCTCCACTGGTTGTGTTGCTACGGCTGTAGCCTAATGTTTATTTCAGTTGCTGCTACAGAATTTTTGTAACTGTCGCTCGCGTATTCAGGGTTCCGCCGATCAGTTCAAAAATTGGTCTGTTTTTTCTCCTGTATAATTTGCAACTAAGGTCTGTCAGTAGTAGGATGAATATAGCAGATCATGGTGATTTAATCAATTTAACTCAAGCTGTGCTTGCGTGTTGTAGTGTTTGTATTAGAGGTGGGAATTTCGGTTCTTTTAAGTGAACGTGAATGCATTGAATCGTTCATCACACTGAACGTGATCTAGACGTGAATGCGATCTCGGTTCATTCGTTCAAATACAAATAGCAATACCTGTAAATCGGTACACTATTCGAAAATCGATAGAACTACAAATTAATCGTTAGGTCGTATAGGTCTGGTCAATATGAACAGTAAGCCAATATTGAAAATCTATCATATGGCGCTAGAACGCATTGTGTTGTTTAAATCAACCGTTTCTTGTCTTGCACATGAATTTGCAGATGTTGGTTTTTTCTATTTTTTTGCAAAACAAAAAATTTCTATTCTTTCGGTGTATCAAAAGAACCATAGCGTTCTATTCTTGTGAATCGGTTCATTCATTTTTCACGTGAACTGAATGAACCAAACAGTTCTGGTTCATTTAGCACACCTATAGTCTGTATCAACGATGGCAAATATAAAGGAAAGTAAAAGTTCTTACTATAGAAATTGCTATATAATACTGCGTAAAACAAGCATTCTCCTTTTTAAAATCAAATTTTACACAAATATCACAAAATTTCCTATCCTACGGAAGTACAAAAAATTTTAATTTCCAAATCCTTAGAGGACAATAACAAAACGAAGAAAACAGAGTTCTATCATAGAAAAAGAAAACAACGCAATTTAAATTAAATGCAATTAACAACAAGAATGATGTTCTGTTACTCATTCAGGGATGTAAAGATAAGGAGAGTTAAAACAAAGGATAAAATGATACAAATCTTGAAACGCACATACAAGACTTTCAACCAAAAAAATCACCTACACTTCTTTTTCGAATGACATATTTATTACAAATTATGCACACATCTTGTAAAAACAGAAACCCGCACATAAATTGTTCAAAAGAGGAGCTTAAACGAAAACAAATATTTCCATAGTGTAGTGTGATTAAATGCTTTTATTGGTTGTATATAGCATTCCAGCAGTTTGTATATTCTGTTTCGTTCCATTTCATCAAATATATGCATATATATTATTTATGACTATACGTTATCTTGAATGTTTTGCACACTGCCGCAATAAAAAATAAATAAGCAAAAGTGAAATAATTGCTCACGACGAACAATAATGATAGCGAAGCAGCAATAGTGACGCGCGCGCTCACTACTGAATGCGCCATTCATACAGATGGAAGTTATACAATTTCATAATGGCTTAATGGCATTATATATGCGTTTTTTAAATGTCCAGCACAACGTATGTAATCGATGATCCTGACGCAAACAAACTAAAATAAACATGAAACAATTGCGTGGTTTATTGATGATATTATGGCACGAGTGTTTTAATTTGTTCGAACTGTAGCTGTCGAGCGGACCGCTGCACTATGAACATTGGAAAAAAAGCGAATACTAAAACACGCTATGAATAGCTAACTAAACAAAGGAGGTATATTTCGAGCGGAAAATGTATTGATTTAAAATCCTAACGACTGATCTTTCGTACATAGCGGTTGGGTTGTCCATTTGCCAAAGTTGATCTATTTGACTAGCATCAACACATTGCATTATATACTGTAGAAGCATCCGTCATGCAAGCATATGTGTGCAGAAGCATGGCTGCAGAAGTTTTGGTTTTAGCTAGTTTCTTAGTACATTAGTTGTAAGCTCTGGTGTTTTATTAACCGCCAGATTTACGTTCGTGGTCATGGTAACAATACCTGGTCAAGGTAAATGTAGGAAAAAGCTTTACTCCAAAAAGTAGGTTTGTTGGTAATGAACATTTTGTTTCCACTGAAGGGTCACATTCACAAATAGACTTGTTTAAAATTAATAATATTGTTTCATACTTCGATTGAGCGAGAGAGAAAAAGATTTTAAAGATTTGTTTTGCATACAGCAAAACGATCAGCTTATGTACGTGCTTTTAGATAGAGACGCACAGAAACTCATATCGATAGAAAGGGGGGGAAAGACTAGGAGTAGAATAAAATGTAATTCTTTTGAAGCTTTAATCTAATGACTTAGTTTTTGGTCTGCTTTAATGAGCTAGGTGAACCGAACGAGGCAAAATAGTTGTTGGCCTTAGGAAAACAAATAATAATACCAAAAATATGCATCTTTCCTACTTTCTATTGGCTGTACACGCTGTAATACTAAACGAATCTAATCCATCTTTAACACTCGCTGCTCCTTAACACTCCTCAAACTTTCCTAGCTCTCTTCTGTTACTGTTCATGAATGTACCTGGATATTACAGCATTGATTACAGAGCGGTGAGTATTTTTTTTTGTTTTATCAGTTTATGCATTTTATATAGCTATTAATGAAGCAAGCTGACTAAGAAGCAATAGTAATAATAAGAGCCGCTAAAAGGACTTTATGTACTTTATCCAGGGTCACTATCCCTTCCTTGCTACTGTCACTCCCAATATTCACTGCGGCCTGCCATGGTTTGCAAAAATTAAAATACAAAAAAAATCCTTTACGTACACCTACAGGGATTGTTTTCCGCTCGATGAGTACTTTTCTAGCGAAAGGTAAAGCAGTTCAATCGACAAAACAACGCCTAAAGCTTTCATCTTAACAAGAGCAAACGATTGTATGCGTGCTATTTTCAGAGCAACGCAATTGCAATGGTGTTGCCGTAACGGAAAAAGAGGCAAGTCGACGCCTTTTTGACCATTACACAGAAAACCATACCTCAGCTAATCTATACACAATTCTCTGTAATTCAGTCACAGTTTTCTTAATCCCATGTAATTATTCGCAACGCTTATGGATGCCAGATATGAATGCAATGATTAATGCCCGCATGCGTCATTCATTAGACGAATGTGTATACACAAGTATCTATAATGCATTCATATGGTGTTGGAACGAATCACCAAATGGTAATTTTGATACTATAAAAACCAAACAATGTGAAGCGTGTATGAATCTGTCTGCCTTTGGTGCGTGCAGCATACCTAGAACAGTGCGATCATTGCGCTTTATGTTTGGAGTGTAAAGTATTTAACACATCCCAAATTCATTCTATACACCAGCTTTCCAACACTATCATATATCAGAGCACGCTGCTGTGCCACTGTTCGACCGCCTCCGTTTACAGGTAGTTAGTTGGGTTTGTAATATACACTTCCTTTGGCTTAAAACATAATACGCTCAATGTACTGCAATCTCCGTTATGTCGGCAGGGATGCGAGGGATATCATTGCCGCTCTTGAGTAAATAATATTACGTCAACATTTGCGTATTTGCTACTTAGCCTGCAAATAAAGATATTTCTGTATTAATAGGCGCTCGGTTGGACGAAAGAATAACGCATCACCAAAATCAAACCGACGGCTAATTAAGTGACTATACTTACAGGTATTTTTTTACTCCGGTTTCCGAGCGGAATGCTGCATGCGTCGATACGATTGATGATATTGTTGGGTTCCAACAAATAAAAATAAAGTTGATATGATTGAATTACAGGTCGGATTGTAGAGAGAGGAATGTAAATCATAATAAGCCATTGGCAGGGATGTAGTGAACGTAAGAAAAGAAGGAAGAAGAGGAAAAAAAGAATCATACAAAAGGTTAGTTAAGGAATTATCACAATTAAACATCATATCTTTCTCTTCACCGTGTGCGTGTTGCGGGGCTGAGGATTAAGATAGAAATAATTTAATCAGCAACTGCCATACAGCCGATTGGGGTTTTCGTTCTCGTTTAGCAATCGCATTTACCTAAACACGCGGGTATACCTACCGAGAGGGGGCTGATGATACTTTCTTGGGAGTAACATTACTAAAAGTTTTGCTCGGAGTGCGTGGGGCAGGTGTGGGCGGCGTTGTGACCGGGGATTGCATAGCACCGTACTTCCTTGGGGCCACTATGCGACTAGGCGATTTTAATGTTTTGCTCACCACTGGATCAGAATTTGTTCTGCAGATTATAGCACAAAAAAAAAATCCATTCAACTGATTAGTAACTATACATCAAATACAAACGAATAGATGCACTGCACTGACCTGGTAGTGGGATAACTCACAGGGCGTGGTATCCTCGATTTAGGCCCTCCATTACCACCCGTAGGGGTATTTCCACCACTGCGAATTTCTTTCCGCTGGCTCTCGGAAGACGCTTTCGTGCTTTCTTTACTTAGCAGCTCCCACTGAATTTGCAGTCGCTTAAAGCGATTGGTTTGTATTTTATCTTGCTTTTCCTTTTCAGTGCCACACGCAGGCGAACCTGCCAAGGATGATGGCGTGCGCTGTGCCACTGGTGGTTTCTTCTCAGCCATCATTCCACCAGCAACATGGTGACCCGTCTTTGCTACCGTAACCGACATGTTTGGTGAATTTGGTGGCGTGGAAAACTTTATTTCAGTTGGTCGCAACAAAGCCGTCGCTGGGGCTGCTTGCTGTCGCACAGGGGTGGTATTGTTACCGCCGAATGAGGTTGGAGTCGTTTGTTGTTTGGTGAAAGCTACGCTTCGCTTTTGGGACAACAGCCGACTGACTTCGTTGCGGAGTCTGGTACGATCATAAGGCGGCTCGGAAGATTCGATCATCTCGGTAGATTCAAGGATGTGTGCAATCTCGGCATAGTGCTTGAGCTCCGATTTTGGTACATGCGACAGGAATTGTTCTGCGCGTGCACGAGCTTCGAGATCCTCGTCGACACACTGTTGATGTTTGCCATGAGCAAGGTTCGCCATATCGTTATCATTAATTTCTACCAACTTGTTCAACTTGTGGTAATGATCTGCCGATGGCAACTTTGGCGTGTTGGTCAACCGTGGATGTGGAATCATATTCGGCGAATTGTGAAGCTTTTGCCCGTTCCGATGTTCCTCATAGTCTTCTTTTTCTTCTTCTTCTTCTTCGGCGTCTTCGTAAAAGTTGTACGAATGATGTTCCTGCAGCGAACGTCGCTTTTCTCGCGACCCTTGCGGGAAATGAGGCCCCTGTTGTTCTTCAAACATACTGCTACGCTTTGCTTTCATATTGCTCTGACTGTTAGCACCACTGCCAGATGAATTACTGGCCCCTCTAACCGAGCCTTGGGGCCTGCGAAGAATGCTTTTAGGGGCTACTCCCGCTGTACGACCCGAAGGTGGCCTCTCGCAAGGGACCAGCACCTCCGCTGGACTATCGTATTGGTACACGTAAAGATTATTGTTGAAAAGGTTGCTGCTATTCGACGGTGCCAGTATACCATCCATCTCGGAGTCCGTCGTTAGCATCGTTGAAGATCCTCTGTATCCAGAGCTGGGAGCAGCGCTCGAACTTCCTCCAGAACTTGAACTATTGTATGTCTGCGTGTTTTGCTGCAACAGGTTGGTGCAGTCACAACTCACACCCCGTGCCACACCTCGGCGTAAAGGCGGCGTCATGCAAAACATGGGTTGCTTCTCGGTAGACATGCTCAGTTCGCCTACTTCCGGAATATGACGCAGCAGCTTGCGATACTCGGTCGGAAGAAGAAAAACAAGTGACTTCCAATCCGTCACATGCTTGTATTCGCGCTGTCGTATATTTTCAATGTCGTTCATTGAAACGGGGCGCGGTTTCTTAAGTGGACGACCTGCACCGGTCATAGTTTCCTTGAACGATAGTGGTGATATAACCACTTCGTTTTGCGTCTTCAAGAAACCCAAATCCGGAAGCGCATAGTTAGGATACACCACAAACACCGGAGCCTTCTGTTTATCGCCAAGTTCGTTCAACCGATCCAGAAAAGAAGGTGGTATCACGCGAACCTTCTCCCTCGTTGCCGTGCCTCCGTTTGCCGTCGGAGCACCAATAAGGGAAGTTTGCATTGATTTAGTTATCATGTCGATCGGGATCTTTGTTTTTGATCCCGTAGAGGTAGTGGTATTGTTATTACCACTGTGATTGAAAATCTGCGTTAAGTTTTCCGACGTGCGGCTGGTATCGCTGTTGGTGTCTTTATAGCTGTTATTGTTGTTTACATTGTGGCTATTGTTATTATTATTATTGTTAATACTGGTACTGCTATTTAGTGGGCTGGCTGATCCTGCGCAGCTACCATTGTGCTGCTGCAACAGATCCTGCAACAGTCTTCTTCCGCCAATGTTCATACTGAAGCCCTTGTACTGTCTTCGTGGAGAGCCGTGCATTTGCCGGTTGAAATCGTTCAGTTTCATATGGCCCGGAACCGATCCTCCATTCATACCGTGAGCTCGCTGTGGAGAGGACGGTGGACCTCTTTCTTCGTTTGGATCATCTTCACCACCATCACTGCCATTATTGTTGTTAGCGTTTACGTGGGCGTTGTTAATTTGTGCATCTAAACTGTCCAGCTGAAATTCGTCCTCTTCGCCTTGCCTTCCACCAATGCTTCCACCGCCAGTAGTCGAACATTTTCCTGAGTCATGCATACTTTTCTTACGACATCTTGCAGCCATTGTTCCATTACCTAGGTGATGTATCTGATGGTCGCCTGAGCCACCGCTGTTGGTACTATCGCTGGGCCAACAGCCGGACGACACGTCCATGCAAGTGTCCGTTGAACTACTCTTTTGTTTGATAAAAAGCTTTACCAAGTTAAACGACGGCTGCTGCAGCGTTTGCTGCTGTGGAGGTTGCTGCTCTTGCAGTTGCTGTGCTTGCAGCAACGACTCTCGATGTTCTTGCACTGTTATATGCTCATTTGCAGCACTCTGTTCACTGTCATTGACTTCATTTCCATTGGTACTGCTTTCATTCTCAGAATCCGTTGGTATGGTACACATTGGAAGCAACGTACGCATCGGTCTATCAAATGATTCATCGGAATTATTGCCATTTGCAGCCTGTGAAACATTCAGTTGATGCCGTTCATGTGATGGAAGCTGTACTTGTTGTAACGAGCACGATTGTTCTGACTGAAGGTTAGGCATACTAAAGCTTTTACGTACGAAACATGTTCTATTGTGGCGCGAGATATGCGTTATTAGCGGATTCACTGTAATTGGAGGCCTAAAATCAAGTACAGTAAAATTATTTTAAGTTTGTTCGATCATGTTGTGTAGTAAAATATGTTTAGTATTTGAATAACAAATTCTCTTTTCGACAACGTTACATACCGTGGCGTGGTTACGTTTCGCTTTAAATTGCTCCAAGTGGTGTAGTTTACTTCTGAGCGCGACATAGATTCTTTCTGCCTGATAAACTGGGTTCGACTTTGCAGATTGTTCAATATATTCATGCGCTTATACTTTCCATAGTGTTCCGGGCCATCTTAAAAATAAAATACATATTTCATTATGGCAACAATACAACGTAAGAATAAAAAGGCTTACCGTAATAACTTTCCTCTGAGTACAGAATGCTCTGTTCAAATGCTATTGTGTAGTTGTCCTTATTTGCTTGACACGTTAGTATGATATCTTCTTCATCCGGGTACCCATCCATGTCTAGTGAATCTACACTGATGTGCGATTCCTTTACCGGCGAAAAGAGAATCTCCGATTTGCAGAATGAATTGTCCATCATATCGGCCGGTATTAGTCCAGCTGCCGTACAACTGGTTATCGTCGAGAAAATTCGATTATTATTGCGCGTTCTGCGCTCTGCATCGTCTAGCCGTAACTGCGTTGGAATGGCAGTCAACAGCGAATTGATGTCCTCTTTGCGAAAGCTTTCCATATCGATCTCGGCTAGATTTGCATCAATATCTTTCGCCATCTTCTCGTAGTACGACAGTTCGCCGATCCCGTTGTACGACGCGGATAGTGCCGAAAGGATGCTCTGGTGTGTAGCCACTCCGTCGCGATAACTTCTACATTGCGGTACAAAAAAAAAGATTTTAGGAAAAATCTGTTCGTCTATACGGTTGCAATATACGTGTCACCTACCCAAAATCAGTAAACCACTGATAATCGCTGAAGTCATGCGAGGATGCCACGGAACATCCTAACGGTGGCATGTAGATGTTACAATTGTTATCTGAACCGGGACTGGCAGCCATTATGTAGGCTTGTTTATTTTATGACTACTAATTTGTACAAATATGAAGAATTAGTTTAAGATGAACAACTTTTTTTGAGTAAATATTGGACACAAAGTGACCAGTAGCTGGTATAACTGTTTTTGATTCTAAATTGTATTTGATGTTATCTATATACAATTTGCCGGAGCTGAAAAGGAAAAACAAAACATAATATAACGGTTAAATTGATACACAATTTCATAATGCATATAATCATATATAATCATATAATCATATTAATGTTGTCATGACCAAGGCTATTAGAATGCGGTTGAAACTTTTATCTTTCAAATAGTTGAATTAACGTAACAACGTGACTTCTTGCTGGCATTAAGATCAACACGGGTTATGCTAGTATTATACCCGCCAAAGAGACTTATTGGTAACACGTAACCGGAAACCTGTCCTTGCTAGGAACGACAAGAGGGGCGTGCTTCATTAGACCATCGCCTAGAAAATTTTACTGGACTTATTATCATAGGGAACTCTGCTTATTCTTTACTTACTAGTTTGTTTGTTTTTGTAAGACCCATAAATATACATATATATTTATATATAAATGTGTGTGTGTGTGTGTGTGTGTGTGTGTGTGTGTGTGTGTGTGTGTGTGTGTGTGTGTGTGTGTGTGGCAAAAAAAAATAAGTCGTTTAATTGTCAGTGAAAATTATTTGCCAATTTTGAAATTATTTGTTTTGTATTTTTTTATATATTGAACTTGTTTAACGACATAATATCGTCGATTACAAACACAAAACAGAGCAATGGTGTATTTCCATGACTCAATACTACATTAGGCGCGATATGTTTGTCCGCATAACGGTTGCGTTTGCCATATGCAAATCTTCCTAGAGATTACCTTCCGTCTAGCTTTCCAAATCCGGTTGACTTATCGATACAACCGTTCTTTCCGAAAAAAAACCGAAGACCTGCAGAACGAAAGTAATTTTATAACAGTACAAATGTTTCCCTGATTTGCATCCACTGCGTGTAGAATGTACGCTACTGACCACGCATCCAGCTAAAATCGAATACGGCTATCCACGAATGGAAGGTTGATTATACATTCAATGTCTTCAATCGCAGTTTAGCACCGAGGCGTACAACGTGTCTTGCTCTACTCCCACTTATGTTTGCCATTTCGAGTTAGGTCTCAGAGTGACGAACACACCAGCCCCACACGAACGACGGTTTGCAAACTACGGAACTGACGGCCTTACACATCGCTCACAACCACAGTGGTAAAGAGGCAATCATCGTACCATTGCCATAATAGGGGAACGTTTCAGTTTTCGTCATTCGTTGCATTAAATTCACTGCTCAGGTATAGGAAAATAATACCGCATGCGTTCGAATGCACAGCCAAACCAAAGCCTGATTTTGTTGTTGTTTTCCGTAATCACCCCATTTCAATCGGCACTCTATTGCTGTAAGATGAACGAAATAATTAATAACAACAAAAAAAAAACGGCCAGCACAGTTATTGTAGCGTACGTCAGAATCTCAAACTAAATTATACTTGCTTTACCGCACACCGGAATTATCTCAAGATAGTCGTTCTCAGAAAGGTACTATCTAAAGTGCCTTGTCGGATTTTTGCTACTGCGTTTAAGGCTGCATGGGTGTTTGCGTATGTGTGCGTTGCACAAAACACTTGCACCCTCACTAACACTACCATCTGGCAGATGACTCAGTCGGAAGGATTTAGAATCATTTCATCGGTTCGCTTTCGTCCAAATCATAAATTGACCTCTTATCACAACTAGTTTCGATCATCATGACCAGCCTAGCGACAACTACTTGACATTCGGGACCTCATTCTGTCTCTGAAACCCCAAAACCTACTTTCCGGCCGAAAGGGCCAGCGGCACAATGTTAATAAACGGAGAAAATATGCATCACATTACCTGTGACTATGGGCAGCGTATTCTGGATCCCTTTCCGACCGTTCTAAGATCGGTGTAGCGATGTAATGTGGCTCACAGCATTTTGTATGTTTGTTTGCCTTCAAACTTCCTTCCTTCCAACTTTCAACTCATTTCACACTGACGTATTTTATTAATGAACTGCTAAATCGCAATGAAAAGATGGGTTGGAGTGTGTAGACGGGTGTGTTTATTACACTCTTCTTCGTGTATACACCACTCCCGTTAGCATACACACAGAAGAAAAAAAAAACAATCCACCTTTTTTTACAATATTTTGACGTACACACAATACTCCCACACACACGTACACAATGCGCCGTGTGCGTGCGCGCTCACACTACGATTGCGATATTGACTGTAGCAATTTTTTCACACTTTCTTTTCTTTTCACTCTTTCGGACAGCCAATCTTGGTGGCTTTTTTACACGTTCGCATTTCATTACGGAAAGCTGGTGACTGGCGCTGACCTGTACTGTAGCTCGTTTCAGACACACAATATTTTCTTATTGCACAATCTACAATTTCATATCACTTGTACACCGCACTACATATATTAACGCTCCTTTATTAGTTTGCCTTCACGGCAACACATATCAAGCAAACGAATATGCCTCAGCGATGGTTCTTTTTTTTTCGATCGCTGCTCTGATTCCGAAATCAATATGGCGACCACCGTTGGCAGTCACAAAATGTATCCGATAACGCGTTTCTTGTACTGCTAATGCAGTTACAGCACACTTTCTCGCCCAGCACCTCTAATAAGGGAGTGTTTTTCACTTGATTCACATCTCGCATAAAGCTTATGTAACGCGAATGCAACTGCCTATCATGGAATGCGTTGCATGTGAATAAACTCTTCATTCGCACGCTACATCTTCATGGAGCGAAACACTGACTGGCTAGCTGACTCTTGTTGCTATTGTTATTCTCCCACAGCCATGCGGAAGACAGTGGGGAGTGGGAAATGTATCAACGCATCGAACTAGCGAACTAAAGCTGTAGTGTTATTTTACATTATCTCCGTCAGCAATTCGTACTCAAGCTTTATCTGCCATTTGGTTTCTCTTTATTTTTATTTTCGACCAGACCGCGGCTACACAAGAACGATCTGCTGTCATCCCGAATGACAGCCTGCACAAGGATTCAGATGCCCAAGTATCAAAATGTTTCATATCGAATACAGACTGTCCCTGAGATGCGCGATTAACCCTAGTGTCAATGACCGCCTAAACAGGTAGATTTTACACTTTTATTCTTTGGTATCTTTTGATATAAAATATATAAACATTTCCACATGTAAATACAATACCTGAAGAAATATGTTTTACCCTTTTTCGTTAAGGCCGTTACCATGCACATCGAAAAAAAATACCATAACGAAAACATTGAGGCCACTGCCAGACACAACGAAAAACCACTGCAACGAAAAAGTTTGGCAACCGAAAAATAACGCTTGTTATTATAAACAAACTGTTGGCACGATAACGACCTCCCCAGTCAGATAACCTTGTGTTAATTTACCCATTCGAGCAGTTTTGTGTCTGTCATAACAGTACAGGCGGTCCCCGAGATACACGGTTAATGGGGACCGAAAACGACCGCAAAATACCGCGTATCTCGAATTGCCGCGTGTCGAATCTCGTGATTTCCAGCCAAAATATCACTAATTTTCGTGCAATTTTGTTTTGGAGTTTTTTGGAGTGGTTTTCGCCCCCAAATTAATTATTTGACATGTTTTTACTGAATTGAACAATTTTAAACCTTTTTAAATAGTATTTTACATTCGTTCAATACGGAAATTATTTGGTATTTCACAATGGATGTGTCAAATCAGTACAATTTGCTCAAATAACTGTCAAATTTGGAAAACCGCGTATCTCCGAATCCGCGTATAAGAGGTACCGTGTATCTCGGGGACCGCCTGTAATTTAAGAGCAATTTAGCGGTACGAAGTGTTGTCGTTTGTTATCAGTAAAAAGATATAATAAAGTATTGTTTTAATGATCTTTTAGTGGAAGAAGACGTCGGCGGTGTGTTCAAAACTGTTAAATGTAAAAAAACAGCCAAGAAATTACGTTTATTAGTGCTATTTGTGCATCACCTTCTCCGAGTGGAGCGGCTGTTCAAGTCGAGTTTGCTAAAAAAAGTACATTGTAATCGTTTGTATAGGTTAAGGAAAATGATTTAGTATAAGCATTAAACTGTAAAAAAATACATTTCGTGTTATTTATTAACAATCAGGCCGAAAAAAATAAAAACAAAATTGAGGAAGGAATAGGATCTGTCAAAACTGCTCGAATGGGTAAATTAAAGACTGCTAATTTACCATTAAATTACTCTTAAATTACCGGTAATTTAGCGGTAAGATAGGGGTAAATTAAGTCCGATTTGTCTGACTGGTTCGTGCATTTTGACAGGCGATTGTTTACAAAACATCAAGCTATTATTTCAATTTTGCTTCAAAACCAGTATATAAACAATCTAAGATGGCGATAATCTGTTCTCGTTGAATCAAAAAGATGAAAGATTTCGAAGAGTACCGGTCACAGCCGTGAAAGTTTCGGTTGAAACCTTTATTCGCCTACTAAGGCGACTAAGGCCTTAAATGCCTTCTGAATGCCTTCAAAGCCGTTTAATGCAGGCAGGGGTCCTTCCACACATACGGGGCCAATTATCCTTCTGAGCATCTTCCTCTCGAACGCGGCTAAGAGGATTTCGTCAGATTTGGACAGTGTCCATGTCTCAGAGGCGTATGTGAGTAACGGTACTATATAGGTACTATATAGTCCCAGCTTCGTCCGTCGCGACAGGTTTTTTGAGGTGAACTGATTTTTCAGACTGTAGAATGACCGGTTGGCAGCCAGCATTTTTCGTGCAACTCAGCTTCCATGCTGTTGTCGTTGCTGACCTTTGACCACAGATAGTTGAATTCTGGGACGGCTTCAAAAGTGCGTTCACCTATCTGCACATCACGCCTACGTAGATTCGGATTATTTATTGGTAGGTCCGCTGATGTTGCCACCATCAGTTTGGACCTGCTCGATCCCTTGGTAGGCTTCTGCTACGTAGGAGAGCCGCAGACCAATGATGTCTATATCATCAGCGTATGCCAGGATCTGGGTTGACTTATAAAAGATGGTTCCGGTAGTCTCCACCTTCGAGTCACGGATGGTCCTCTCTAGTGCCAGGTTGAATAGGAGACAAGCAAGCCCGTCCCTCTGGCGCAGACCTTTAGTGGTAACAAAAGGTCCTGAGAGTTTTCCATCCACCCTCACCTGGCATGTGACGTTGGTCATAGTCATTCTAACTAGTTTTATCAGTTTGGCCGGGATTCCAAAAGAGCTCATAGCGTTATACAGTTTTACCCTGGCTGTTGCTACGTGTGTAGCACTTGATTAACTGAGTCGTAAACGGTAAAGATAATTTTACAAACTGTTGTTTATTCACGCAGTTTTCAAGCAGTTTTAAAATTGGTGGTGTCTTTCCGCGTTTTAATTTGCAACTAACTGCGTTTCGCGATGGCGCCCTGTTCTGGATCAGCTGTGTGAACTTGACCCTGGTTGAACCGCTTCCTGATTGGCCCTATTCTGAGAGAACTAGTTGTCGCACAAGCTAACCCTGTCGTCCCTTTCGGTGTATCTGGTACGCCATCTGACGGGTAAAGTGGGAGTTAGATCGATCTGCTCTTGACAGATCGATGTTTACAAATATTATTTTCTATCTACATCCACGCGGTCTATATCGTGCCAACACTGGCTATGCTATCATATGCGGTTTTGAAGTCAATGAAGAGATGGTATGTGTCGTGTCTGTATTCAGCCATCTTCTCCAAGATCTGCCGCATGGTGAAGATCTGATCAGTGGTTGATTTTCCGTTTCGGAATCCTCTTTGATAGTTTCCTACTATCTCTTCGACGTGCGGGACAAGGCGATCCTGAAGGATCAGGGAGAATATTTTTTAGGCGGTATTCAACACCGTAATACCCCTGTAGTTGTTGCAGTCCAACCTATCTCCCTTCTTGTATATGGGGTAGATGATGCCGAGATTCCAATCACAAGGCATCGATTCGCTATCCCATACCTCAGTAACAATTTGATGAATCTCGTTTTCTAGTCGTGCACCTCCATTCTTGACCAGTTCGGCTGCAATTCCGTCGGTTCCGGGTGCCTTGTTATTTTTCAGCCGACAGATAGCCTTTCGTGTTTCTTCTATGCTAGGTGGCAGTAGCATGACACTATCTCCTAGTGGCGCTTCTAGCTGTTCGTTTAGCTGGTCGTTGAGTAATTCGGTAGGGGCGTGAACGATGTGGCTTATAATATAGAATTTGCCCCGCATGCGCAGAACCCATGATTACGGGTTTCAACCGGGGACCTACGGCGAAACCCGTTCCGAGCACGCGGTGGCGGTCGTGGCAGCTGTAGTAGATGTCGTAGCAATGCTTACCACGCCTGTTGTGCACACCGTTCCCTAGCCACCGAATTTCTTGTAGAGTTACGAGATCCTTGTTCAGTGTGACTAGGTCATCATCAAGTGTTTTCAAGGCTCCGGCTTCGCTTAGAGTGCGTACGTTCCATGAGCCCATTTTAAGAGTAGTCCTGGGACATTGCGTAGGATCGGTATCGTTGGTTCCGTTTCGATGATTCCTGGTGCTTTCCGTAGTTTGGTAGTACATGGGACTGGGTGACTGGTCCCGCGCCCACGTGACCGTTTTGTTTAGCGTTGGGTCCACCCCCCCACCTCCCCCCGACGTTCAGGTAACCAGTTTCCCGGGATACCCAAAACCCCCTCCTGGTTTGCCATATGCCACCATCCGCCCAAGGGGTTGGATCAAGCCCGTGTACCCAAGCTTGGATATGTGGTGGCACACGTTACCACTCTGCACGACGAGGAGGTGTCGGAATAGGAGTTGGATGGGAGAGCCTGTATTATCCCTCGAGGGGCTTCGGAACCCATCCCATTGCAGAGCATCAAAGCTACTCAATCATTAATTGTTACAACCGTAACAACAATGGGTACGCTCCAAAGAGCACATCGCTAGTTGGCACCTCAATAGTTGGATCGTCTCCAGCCAACGACTGAAAAAGATCCAACCAGTGAGGTTACCCTATAAATAGCGTTCTTCTTTGCTTGTCATTTTTTTCTTCTTTGGCTCAACAACCGATGCCGGTCAAGGCCTGCCAACACACTTGTGGGGTTGGCTTTCAGTGACTTATTGATTTCCTCCCATAGCAGGATAGTCAGTCCTACGTATGGCGGCACGGTCTATTTGGGGCTTGAACCCATGACGGGCATGTTGTTAAGTCGTACGAGTTGACGACTGTACCATGAGACCGGCTAACCGGCGCTTGTCATTTATTAAGATATAATCTTGCATTCAAAATGACTGAAAATCTCGGCAAAAAGAACGGTTTAAACTACTTATAACCCAAGTTGCAAGCAATTCTTAAAATTGCACCCAAAATGACAAAGAATATCGTCAAGATTGGGAAAAAGAGCAATGTAAAATGAAATTGGTTTTAACTTTTAATTATTTAGCATTATAAAATACGTTTAACGTAATCCGTGCTCCAATCCTGACGATATGATCGTCATTTTGCATGCAATTTTAAAAGTTGCGTGCATTTGGACGAAAGTACTTTTAACCTATTTTAGTTATTTTGCGTGCAATTTTAAGACTTGCATGCAGCTTGGGTTTTTAGTTCTTTATACCATAAGTACTTTTTACCAAAATCTCGCATGGAATGGGCCAGAAAGTACGGTAAAATGAAAATTATAAAAAAATAATCTGGGTTAAAAAGTATGAAAAGTACTTTCTTTCAAAGGATTCTTTCGGACCGTGAATTAAAATTTTTCCTTCATAGTTTAATGCTTTTTTATACTTTTGTCTAACGTAATGAGCTTGTAGGAAAGTAAAATTATGGCATCATATTAGTTTGACAATTTTCAACAAATTTTTAATTTTTACTTAACCAAGACAAAAACAAAGTTACTATAAAAGAAAAATGCAAAATTTTAAAATATTATTTAAGTATTTTCATCCCAAAATGAGATTTCTCTCTCCCTCTCTCTCTTGTTGGCCTGCTCATGATAGAGCACGTCGATGTGACATGGCTCGGTCAACAATATTTCTCCAGGATGCTCGGTCCCAGGCTGCAGCCTCCCATCCATGCAGACACCCGATCTCCATCAGGTCTCGCTTCACCTGGTCCAACCATCGAGTTCGCTGTGCTCCATTGCGCCTTATGCCGAACTGGCCTTATGCCCAGATGATCTGAGTCACCGGCAAGCAGGTACTTCGTCTTCGTCACATTGATTCTCAATCCAATTCTTGCTGCTTCGCGTTTGAGTCGGGTGTACGCCTCACACACCTTCGCTGTTGTCCTGCCGATGATGTCGATGTCATCCGCGAAGCCAAGAAATTGGAGAGACCGGTAGAGGATCGTGCCACGGATGTCGTTGTCCAGCCCCGCGTCTCGAATGACACCTTCCAGAGCGATGTTGAAGAGCAGACAGGAGAGTCCCTCACCTTGCCTCAGACCCCTGTGAGATTCAAACGATTACGACGTTCAAGTTCGTCACCTTGCACTGCACCCCGTTCATGGTGGTCTAACAGCCGGATCAACTTCCCAGGGAAGTGGTTCCGCTGCATGATGCTCCATAGCTCCTTCCGGTATATGGTGTCGTAGGCCGCTTTGAAGTCAATGAACAGGTGGTGCGTTGGGATCTGGCGCTCTCGGCACTTCTGGAGGATCTGCCGTAGAGTGAAAATTTGATCGGTGGTGGATTTGCCTCCAACAAACCTAGCTTAGTAGCTGCCGACAAAATTTGTAGCAAGGAGCGGAAGTCTGCAGAATAGGATCTGAGACAGGATCTTGTAGGCGGCATTCAGGACTGTGATGGCTTGGAAATTCGCACAATCCAGCCTGTCGCCCTTTTTGTAGACTGGGTGAATAACACCCAGCTTCGATTCCTCCGGTAGTTCCTCATGTTCCCAGACTTTCACGATCAGCCGATGCATTTCGACGGTAAGCCTCTCCGGCCAAATCTTGAAGAGCTCGGCCGCTAGACCATTGCTGCCGGCAGACTTATTGCTCTTAAGCTGCTTGATGGCGCTGGCAATCTCATCCAGAGATGGCGGGGGCACCTCGTCGTCTGCACCGATGCTGTCGCTGTTGTTACTGGGATGTTTCCTTCCGCATCCCGGCACATTGCGGTTTTAGGAGCAAACCCGCTCAGTGCCTCCTTCAATCTCCTGTAGAACAAGCGGGTGTCCCCCGACTGAGAAAGCTGCTCCAGCAGCTGTTCTTCTGACTCTTCAAAACGGCACTGGTGCTTGGCCTGGAAGAGCAGGGTTTGCTGTTTCCTCAGTCGTCTGTAGATCTCCACGTTCTGACGGGTTTCATGCCGTGGCATGCCGGCGCGCGCTGCATTCTTCTCGGATAGTGCTCGCCTGCACTCTTCGTCAAACCATTCCTTTTTCTCTTCACGTGGTAAGCGGCCGATCTTGTGTTCGGCTGCAGTGCTGATGGCTCGTTCCACCATACGCCAGTGGTCTGCCAGGGACATCGCGACGATGTTGTTGTCGGCCGGTAGCGCTTCCCCGAGCGCTGTCGCATACCCCTCCGCCACATCAGCACACTTCAACCGATCCAGGTTGAGCCTTGGGGTGGCCTGACTCCGTTGGTTGTTAACCACGGAGAGTTTCTGGCGCAGCTTTACCATGACCAGGAAATGGTCCGAGTCGACGTTAGCGCCTCTATACGTTTTAACGTTGATAATATCCGAGAAGTGCCTTCCGTCAATCAGAACGTGGTCGATTTGGGACTTTGAAATGCCCTTCGGGTGTCTCCAGGTGTAGCTATGGCGGTGTGCATTCTGGAAGCAGGTGCTGCGGATGCTCATGTGCTTGGAGGAGGCAAAGTTCATCAGCCTGAGGCCGTTGTCGTTTTCAGCTGGTGGACGCTGAAGCTTCCAATTGTTGGTTTATATGCCTCCTCCTGTCCGACCTGAGCGTTATGGACTCCGATGACGACCTTCACGTCATGTTTTGGGCTGCGGTCGTACTCCCTCTCCAGCTGCGTGTAGAAGGCCTCCTTCGCGTCATCGGTGCTCCCAAGGTGCGGACTATGCATATTAATAATGCTCAGGTTGAAGAATCTCAACCTGCACATCCGTTCGTTGACCGGCCACCACCCGATCACTCTCTGCTGCATCGCACCCAGCACCATGAACGCAGTACCGAGCTCGCGCGTCTCTCCACCGCTCTGGTAGATCGTGCAGTTGCTACGGTACTGGCGCACCGTCACGCCTTTCCAGCATACCTCCTGAAGTGCTACTATTTTGAAACCGCGGGCCTCATCGAAACCTCATCGAACGCAATTCGGGTGTTCACATCTGATGAGAGGGTTTTGCAGTTCCATGTTCCCAAAACGAGATTTAAACGTTGTCATTACCGAAAGTAACGTCAAAATGGCTCTCAACAACGTTATTTACGAAGCAATGCGGCCCGCGAATTGAAAAGTTTGCAGACTTCTGCTCAAGATCAACGGTTTTCTACCGGTAGAGAATTCCCCAGAAGGGGGGAATTTAGACATTTTTGGGGGGAAATTTCGATAAAAATTTTGATCGTTTACTATCATGGGTTGCCATGCTCTCCCCCCGGTCATGAACTTGTTAGTGGGGAATGAAATCCTATATGCACCCTAAATGCTCTGAATAAACAGTACCAAAGAAAACAAAAACTTTAGCCATCCGTCTAAGCTTTAGTAATCATCTCAAATATTGATCACCTCAAAATCAGTCTTATTACTACGTTCGTGTGTTAAAAACACCACCTTTTCCTACTCGCTAATAGGTGAATGGCTCTGACTGATAAACCGCTTTACTACAGTTGTTACTTGTTGTCTTCATTGCATTAAAAGCGAAACAGCCTTATTTGGTTTTTATTGCTTGCATTTCTTATGGTTTCGAGTTACTTTCCTTGGGCACAGAAACATTTCACAGTCCAACACAAAACACCGACATGTTACCAACAGTAATTCCGTCTGCCAAATCCGTTTGACAAACTCTCAAGCCGGATCATTGCATTGTTCGTTGGAGATGCGAGAAATACTCATCGAAATACTTACTGCTCGCCGTTACAGGTAGCGTACAAAGCCGCTTATATACATTTATAATTGTTTGCTGTGTTTGCTATTGCGCCTTGTAACGTGCTTGTTTCGTATCGGGATTCCGTAAAATGTGTGATATTTCCCTCCGGACCAGTAGGACAAACATCATCCCAGGGAACGTGCGAAACCTACGAGGAAAGTACATCGGTTGACTTGCTCTCGAGACGATTAGCTATTGTTGCTTCGGAATCAAATCCCGATGTTTACCATTCCGCGACAATCATTTCTTACGCTGTCTGCAACGTTTAAATAGCCCTCGTTTTTTGCCATCGTTAGGAAGGCTAGTTGTTTGAAAGGGTTGTTTTCACGTGGGATGTTTGTGCACAAGTCCTTTTCAGATTTTTGCATACCTCTTGCTACAGCGCCGTGGCTGAAGTCAATCTACTCACCATGCGATTGGGTACCAAGGGTAAATTTATTGCCTCTTTGCAAAGGTCAAAGTACGTAAGGCGGCACGGAAAGCTTTGTGCAAATGAAAGTCCTAAACAAATC